>NC_143191.1:42390000-42467500 GCF_051530095.1 Phoenix dactylifera
GGGTTAAGCGAAGCGCAAGTGTAAACGTTGCCTTGGATCCACCGGCCCACGGTGAGCTAGATAAGTACATAGCCCCATCACTTGGATATAACTACATGTACACCAAACGTTACAACACATGAAAATAAAAATAAAAATAAGAAAACAAGTTACTCCAATAAATCTTCCCTTCTTTCTCCTGTAATTTCTTTTTATAATATTCAATAGAAGCTGGGTGGCTATTTCTGCCTCCCCTTTCATTCAAAAAAATAAAATAAAATAAAATAAACATAAGGTAGCAACTTTGGTCCGGCATTTAGAACTGTAGGAAAACATGTTACTTTTCTCAAGGGAAATATAAAGCAAAGGAAAAAGAGTCGTCAATAATCAAATGAGAAGGATTTGCTTTGAAGTAAAATCGGGCCTAAGTCTCCCTAAGGCCCAAGGAATCTCAATAGATGAAACTATCCTGGGTTCAAAGTGAGATATTTCTCAATCTTTTCCCCTAGCTCTGGGCCGATCTATTTGGGTTTGTTGGTACCGAGCTGGGCCCCTTCTCTCTCCAATGTAACCCTTTTTTTCTTTTGTTCCACCCCCCCCCCCCCCCCCCCCCCCCCCTTCCTTTTTTTCTTTGCTTCCAGCATAATACTCGCTGTTGCTACTTCTAGGGTACGTTTGGTTTATGATCGGAATCATAATTGGAAATGGATTGGAATAAGAATTGCAATGACTATTTTCCCCGATGCATTGGTTCGTTTCTGAAGTCGGAATCGAAATGGCCAATTTTGGGATACTTTTGGAAAATCAATTAAAAAAAGAGATATTTTTAATGGAATGTGATTTGAATACCGAGGAAAGAGCTAGGATTGAGTTTTGTGAATTGGGGCATTCCTATTTTTCCTTGAATAGGAAAGAGAAAGAAATTCCCTCTAATCAAACTATTGGAGTAGAAGTCACTCATTGTCATTTCTATTCTAAAGCCCAACTTCTCCATATCAAATATATCCCTAGCAACAGTACTACTACTACTACTACTACTACTACTACTACTACTTTGGTTAATTTTGATTGGATGCCATGATGTTTCTTTTCATTCTCTTCCTTCAGTCAACAAAATCTATGCTATGACTTTTGATCTTATTATGTTTTCCCTAACTCTTCACATTTTAATTTGTAATCCACTAATCAACAATACTTGTAAATAATTTCCTTTCAACAAACTTAAGTAGATGCATAGCCATTTAAAATCCATACGCAATCTTCGGTACATACCACAAACATTTTCGTAGTTTGTCGTAAGAAAGTGGGGAAAAAAAAAGATAGAAAGCTACATATTGTAGATTACCACTAGATCTAATTAATCTAAGAACTTGTCCCCCGGATTTAAATTTAAATCTTTAGTGGCTACTAAATTTATTTTGTAAATTCCTCCCATATTTATAATATAGTATATATGCAGAAATATGTATTGCCATTAGATATAATCTAAGATTTAAACGTATATGCATGATTTTGGATCTCGTGCAGTGCGATTTTCATACCATGGAATTCTGTGCCTCTATGGATAGCTGCCACATCATCTATCTCGAAGACCGATGGCTCGCATTTGTCCTAAAAGATATCCATGCACTTTCTAGTGTAATACACAGCACATCAAGAGTTAAACAAGAGCTTCATATCTTCTTGACGGATGATATAGCAACTATGTATGATGGCACTCTACGGTGCAAAAATAGCACTGCAATGAATCCTGATTCTATAAATCGAGGGTATAAATATCTTCCATTAGTAAAGTTATTAATGCATCCATAAGGATTTTCTGGATTTGAGTCGCTTAGTTACTAAGAAACCATCGGCTGTGCTCCAATTTTCGATCCAGTGAAATGTAATATGAGAAATACAACCCCTAGTCGCTAAGGAACCTACCACGTACTTCTCTCTCTCGAGATTTTTATTTAATGGTCCAAAGACAAATAGGGTCTGCACAGTCCAGCATTCACCATTTTTCCCAGTTAAGGTTGTGGCCCTAGTGCTCTCCCCTCTTTCTCCCGTAGAGGATCTTATCCTCTCCTCCTGTCTTAATTCTCCTAGCTAACAAATTTGATCATGGAGACTACAGAGGTGATGAAAATGGCGTCGTCCTCCAAGCCAATGATAGGTGAAGGAGGAGATGGCCATCTTGCTGAAAAGAAGGAAGAGGAGAAGAGACGCATACTTCCAGCCGACATGCAGAGAGAAATCCTGTCGAGAACCCCCGCAAGGTCTCTCCTGAGATTCCGACCGGCATGCAAGATCTGATACGAACTCACGTACGATCCTGCCTTCATAGATTTGCACGTCGAGCGTGCCCATCTTCGAAAAATTTCTGGTGGTACCCCGCATCTCCTCGCCATATCTCAACGGATAGGAGGTGGTCATTTTGGTTTCTCCATCATCATACTAGACGAAACGATGACACCTATAACTAAGATATCATGTCCGGGATTAATAGATGAAAGATGTTTGAGACTGTACTTTGGAAGGAACAGATTTGCACGATCTACTCCACCATACCGCATGACACGTCCTTGCAATGGCTTGGTCTGTGTCTACAATTATTTTGGCGATGCACTCTTAGTCAATCCAATGACTGGTGAAGGGCTTCCTCTTCGACAGCATAGCGAGCCTGTGGAAAGCTATTATTGCTTCCAGAAGTGCTATCTTGGATTTCATCCGGTGACCAAGGAATACAAGCTAGTCCGATTTCTAGATTCAGGGAGGGACTCTATGTGAGATACGCAGCCCCGATCCTGATATGGGAGGAACCGGAGAGGATCGCCATCCTCTCCGGCTCCTCCGGGGGACCAAAAGGGGCAAGGACGCCGCGGGTATTCCGCGGCGCCCCCCCTAGCCAATCTGCGGCCAATTCACGGCCGCGGATCTCGCCCGACCGCCGCGATTTTCGCGGCGGAGGGCCATTATGGTGGGGACGATAAAAACCCCACCCTTTCTTCCCTAGGGCACCACCAAACCCCCCTCCTCTCCTCCTTCTCCTCCCTCTTCTTCCTCTGCTCTTGCCTCCCAAGTGGCCGGCGGGCCGCCGGATCCACCACCATCAGCACCCGTGCCCTCCCCTATTTTGGGATCCACTTCCCTTTCGGAAAGCGTCGCCGTCGCCGTCGCCACCGCTTGATCGCCGGATTGAGCAGCCTCGACCGAGATCCCACTGCCTCTGCCACCGCCGGTAAGCCCTCCTCTTTTGCCCTTGATTCCATGCCAAATAGAAAGCTTCCCTTCCTATGTTTTGGCCTCATGAACCGAGACCATCTCGGTTGAATCCTGACCCCGGCCACCGCAACGGCCGCCAGCCGCCACTGCGGCCGGCTGGCCGTCGACCGAGGGGTGGCCTCTGGCCACCCCGCCGACCCTTCCTCTTCCGCTCTCCCTCTCGGTCTTCCCCTGCCGTGGGGGGGATTGGGGGAGGAAGATGGCCCTACGGGCCCAACAGGGCCCAACATGGGCCTGTTCACAGTGGGCCCAACATGGGCCCGGTTAAAAAAAAAATCCGAAACTGAAACCCAGTTCAGATCTGAGCCCGGAACCCGAATCCGAACCCATTTGGCCACTAAATGAAATTTTGCAGATAAGCCCTTGACAGTATATTATTTCACAAAAAGGATCTTCTGTATTTTGTATTTGATCCCTATAGGAAAGACTTATTACGTAAAGGTCCCCAACAATATTTATTTAGTCCCCTCACTCAAGTTTTATTATAGAACAGTACCCTATAATTAAGTATTAGTCCCTGCAATAAATTTTATTGTATACAGGTACAATTAGAAGCCAACATTGGGGGCCCTATTTAGCCGAGTCTATACGGGCCCATTGGGCCGTGTCCGATATGGGCCCTATCGGGCCATGCTTATTATGGGCCAACTCTGGACTCTGTTGGGCCGTGACCAATAGTATTATTTTTGGATTTTGCTTAGCTCTGAAATTAACAAGAAATTAATTAAATTTAAACAGGTGAACCTGATCCATCTATCTGAAGTAGGAATCAAGCGAGAAGAGGTAAGTAACTTAATACTTCAAGTGTGATTTCTAAATTATTTGATAAACTGATTATGTTTTGACATATATTTTGTATTTAGTAAAATGGGTCAGGCATGTTAAATTTTATTTGAAAATTTTGTTATATGCTCTGAAATCCGCAAAATATAACTGGATAATTTATGAAATCTATTTTTCTGTATATATGCATTCTCAGCATGGCTATGATCTGTTCTGTCCTGTTCTAGCCCCGCCAATGGGGATTATACGTTGGCCCTGTCGACTTGTAATCTGTGAGGAACCGGTTTCGACACCGTACCACCGGTGATTAGAATAGTGGTATTTGGACACCGTACCACCGGTGCTTAATAATAGTGGTGTTTGGTACCTTGTACAACCCATGCCACTGGGTTACGTGGCCATAGCCCATTATGTTGAGATTCTGATATTATGTTTTCCGAAAAATGATAATAAGTTTTGAAAACAACAAATGATGTTACTTATGATTTATTCCAGATATTATCCTGCATTTGATCTGATATGTTCTGACCCCACTTTGGGGTATTTTTGTTGCTTACTGGGCTAGTGTAGCTCATTATTTTATTTTCTCTAATTTTCAGATCCAGAAGCTTGATCGCACGGGATTGGGGAGTGCGTTAGATTTCCGATGAATTTTCAGTTTTTGGCATTTTAATTAATTTAGTTTGGACATTTGAATTTTGTTGGCAAATGTTATTTTGGAACTCTGTAAAACTGCTTTTGAACAATTTAAATAATTATGTCAGTTTTGAATATTTGTATCTGCTTTGATATGATCCGATGCCTTGCACGCCTGTGCGGCCCGCCGTGTGGGCGTGCGGCGTCTGCCGCGCCTCAGGCTCGGGGCGTGACAGATTTGGTGGTATCAGAGCCAGGTTTAAGATTACTAGGGATCATAAGAGAAACAGTCATATTTTGAGCCTCAGTTTTAGGATTCATAGGATTCGTCGAAAAGGTTGAGAGATGGGTAGGAACTAAATAAGAGGATAAAGTTTATTTATTTTTGCTAACTATTTCGTATTATTCTGTTTGGATGATTTTATGACATTTATATATTTTAACTGAATCAGAATGCCGCCTCGCCGTGTCCGTAGTCTGAATCAGATGGTTAGGGGCTCTCGGAGAAGAGTTCCTGCTAACCAAGCGGACGAGGCTTCACAAGGCTCAGGGCCCCAGGGTCAATCAACAATGACTCCGGAAGTTATCGTCGGAAATCAAACCCGTGTGCTCGAACTGATTGAGGAGGTCGTTGGGTTAGTACGCCAACAGAGGCAACAACCTCAGCAACCAATCCAGCAAGTCGTTGATCCTCCGGAGCAAAGAAGGAGTATAGCTGAATTCAAGAGAATGGCTCCTTCGGCTTTTAAAGGCACCACTAGTCCTCAAGAGGCCGAAGCCTGGATAGATGAAATGGAGAAAGCCTTCAGAGCAATGGAGTGCACTGATGAAGAGAAGATCAGATTTGCCATCTATATGCTTCGGGACCGAGCTCATCATTGGTGGATGTCTGTGGAGCGCACATTGGCATCCGAGCAGGAGGCACTTACCTGGCAGAGGTTTCGCACAGCCTTCTACTCCAAGTATTTCCCTTCAAGTCGCCTTAGGGAGCTAGAGAGAGAATTTCTAAATCTGTCTCAAGGAACTATGACTGTGGATGAGTATGAGGCAGAGTTTGACAGGTTAGCTCATTTTGCTCCCACCCTCATCATAGATGCAGAGTCCCGGATGAGGAGATTTGAAGAAGGATTGAAGCCTCACTTACGTCGGGGTTTGGCCGTAGTGCACTCAACAAACTACGATGACCTGGTAGACAGGGCCAAGAATATGGAAATTATCTGGAAGGAAACACAAGATTCAAAAGATAGAATACAAAAGAAGAGGAGCAGAGATGATGATACTCATAGTGGACAGAATTCTGGCACGACAGCAAAATTTCGTAATAGATCCGGGCAATCAGAAAAGCAGAGATCTTATGGAGAGACTATTCAACAAGAGAAGCTTAAATGTGAAGCATGTGGAGGCGCCCATAAGACAGAACTTTGTAGACGGTTGTCCGGCGCTTGTTTCAAATGTGGCCAACAGGGTCATAGGATAAAGGAGTGCCCTTATAATCAGCAAGACTCTCAATCAGTTCAGAGGCCTCAAACTACAAGAACCCAGCAAGTGCAAGCTTCTCCTACTCCGGCTCAGTCAGCTCAGCCTTCTTCTTCTAAGCAGAAGATAGGAGGGAGACCGTACACACAAGGTCGTATTTATGCACTGACTCAGCACGATGCTCAGGCATCCAATACTGTGGTGTCAGGTACACTACCGGTTGCTTCTGTTTATGCTTATATACTAATTGATTCTGGTGATACACATTCATTGTGTCATCGATATTTGTGCGAAAATATGACCTACCTTGCATGCTGTTTGAGTATGATATGCATGTTAGCACTCCTGCTGGGAGTAGGATGATTAGTAATCAGGTCTGCAAGACTTGTCCAGTTCAGATAGTAGGTAGAGACTTGCCTGCTAATTTGATAATTATATGATGGTACAAATACGACAACTATCTCAAGGGTTAATCATGACCTAGTGTACTTGGGAAGCAAGGATAGAATTTTACTTGGATAAAAAAAAAATATATTGATGCTCTGGGATCATTAAGAAATTTTGGAAAATATTAATCAGAGATGCGTAGCGAAAGTATGATGGACTAAATCAATTTAAACGGGTTAAAAATATTGACTGTGTTTTGGTAACATGTTATGATGAAAGACTATGTTGTTCAATAATGAAAGATTTTGTTAATAAGCGAAGGTGAATACTATTGATTCTCAGGTCAATCTTGATATGATTATGTTATTTCTTGGATAGACTTTGCTATTTTTAGGTATGCTAAGAGAATAATAATAATAATGATAATTTGAACGTATCATGGCTCGGGTTAGTTGATTGTTGACCCAAGATGGTCTAATTTGTTAAGTATCTGAATAAACCATGCATTAATTGCTCTCATCTTATGATTTATAAGTTTAAGTTAAAAGCTTTGTGGCATATTGAATCATGGTATCAATACTTTGTCTTCTTAAACCTGCTTTTGTGAACCGGGCCTGTTCACAGTGGGTCTGGTTCACTGTGGGCCCAACATGGGCCCGGTTAAAAAAAAAAAAATCCGAAACTGAAACCCAGTTCAGATCTGAGCCCGAAATCCGAATCCGAACCCAAACCCGAAACCCGAAACCCGAACCCATTTGGCCACTAAATGAAATTTTGCAGATAAGCCCTTAACAGTATATTATTTCACAAAAAGGATCTTCTGTATTTTGTATTTGATCCCTATAGGAAAGACTTATTACGTAAAGGTCCCCAACAATATTTATTTAGTCCCCTCACTCAAGTTTTATTATAGAACAGTACCCTATAATTAAGTATTAGTCCCTGCAATAAATTTTATTGTATACAGGTACAATTAGAAGCCAACATTGGGGGCCCTATTTAGCCGAGTCTATACGGGCCCATTGGGCCGTGTCCGATATGGGCCCTATCGGGCCATGCTTATTATGGGCCAACTCTGGACTCTGTTGGGCCGTGACCAATAGTATTATTTTTGGATTTTGCTTAGCTCTGAAATTAATAAGGAATTAATTAAATTTAAACAGGTGAACCTGATCCGTCTATCTGAAGTAGGAATCAAGCGAGAAGAGGTAAGTAACTTAATACTTCAAGTGTGATTTCTAAATTTTTTGATAAACTGATTATGTTTTGACATATATTTTGTATTCAGTAAAATGGGTCAGGCATGTTAAATTTTATTTGAAAATTTTGTTATATGCTCTGAAATCCGCAAAATATAACTGGATAATTTATGAAATCTATTTTTCTGTATATATGCATTCTCAGCATGGCTATGATCTGTTCTGTCCTGTTCTGGCCCCGCCAATGGGGATTATACGTTGGCCCTGTCGACTTGTAATCTGTGAGGAACCGGTTTCGATACCGTACCACCAGTGATTAGAATAGTGGTATTTGGACACCGTACCACCGGTGCTTAATAATAGTGGTGTTTGGCACCTTGTACAATCCATGCCACTGGGTTACGTGGCCGTAGCCCATTATGTTGAGATTCTGATATTATGTTTTCCGAAAAATGATAATAAGTTTTGAAAACAACAAATGATGTTACTTATGATTTATTCCAGATATTATCCTGCATTTGATCTGATATGTTCTGACCCCACTTTGGGGTATTTTGTTGCTTACTGGGCTAGTGTAGCTCATTATTTTATTTTCTCTAATTTTCAGATCCAGAAGCTGATCGCACGGGATTGGGGAGTGCGTTAGATTTTCGATGAATTTTCAGTTTTTGGCATTTTAATTAATTTAGTTTGGACATTTGAATTTTGTTGGCAAACGTTATTTTGGAACTCTGTAAAACTGCTTTTGAACAATTTAAATAATTATGTCAGTTTTGAATATTTGTATCTGCTTTGATATGATCCGATGCCTTGCACGCCTGTGCAGCCCGCCGTGTGGGTGTGCGGCGTCTGCCGCGCCTCGGGCTCGGCACCAAATCTGTCACGCCCCGAGCCCTTGAATATTATGTCTTTTTTGCATGGCCAATAGAATGTCTTTTTTGAGTGAAATGGCCAATAGAATATGTCATATGCTTGTTCTTTTTCTTTTTTTTGGAGGAAAACATATGCTTGGCTTAAGAATTTCCTAGTAGTTCTAGCCATATATTTTATTTGAACCCAAAAGTTGATCGGTATGAGGAGACCATGATAGTCCAAACCAAATTCAGCTCATTTGTTAGGTCAAACTCAGAACTACTTATGAACCAAATCCTCAGGCACGCAAAAACAATTTAGATTGAATGAATTTTGGTACTCGAAACTAATTAAACATTATGTTAGGAACCTACAAATAATTTTTTACGCTAAGAAAGCCACGCTAAAATACTAGAAACAATATGTAGATACCCTAAAAAAACATTTAGTTTTGACTTTAAAAGGATATATTAGGATCGAAACTTATTTGGAAATAAATAAGGGTGGAACCAAATGTTTTTTTTGATAAAAACCAAATGGTTTTATTTGCTTTTATCATTTTTGGTAGAAGCGGCAATAGCTTAGCTTTCTTTTTATAGTATGACACCAGTGCACTACCCTTTTTTTGGTAAAATAGATAAATTTAACAAACGAGTGCAAATACATTGTGTGAGAATCAACAAACAAAATATTAAACAATAAAAAAGGAAGATATGTAGTAGAGTCTTATAACATAGATACGATGTGATCAGCTATATAGGACACCACTTAATTAGTTGCACTATTAGCTTCCCTCAAGAAGCATCAATAGAACAAAATGTGAGCATCGTCGCCAACAATCCTATCAAAGAGAATGGAAGCTAATTATACCGCTCTTTCATATTTATACAACCACTAGAATTAGAGTATAATATATTATGCATTAATATATCCTTTAGTGGCTACTAAATTTATTTTGTAAATTCCTCCCATATTTATAATATAGTATATATGCAGAAATATGTATTGCCATTAGATATAATCTAAGATTTAAACGTATATGCATGATTTTGGATCTCGTGCAGTGCGATTTTCATACCATGGAATTCTGTGCCTCTATGGATAGCTGCCACATCATCTATCTCGAAGACGGATGGCTCGCATTTGTCCTAAAAGATATCCATGCACTTTCTAGTGTAATACACAGCACATCAAGAGTTAAACAAGAGCCTCATATCTTCTTGACGGATGATATAGCAACTATGTATGATGGCACTCTACGGTGCAAAAATAGCACTGCAATGAATCCTGATTCTATAAATCGAGGGTATAAATCTCTTCCATTAGTAAAGTTATTAATGCATCCATAAGGATTTTCTAGATTTGAGTCGCTTAGTTACTAAGAAACCATCCGCTGTGCTCCAATTTTCGATCCAGTGAAATGTAATATGAGAAATACAACCCCTAGTCGCTAAGGAACCTACCACGTACTTCTCTCTCTCGAGATTTTTATTTAATGGTCCAAAGACAAATAGGGTCTGCACAGTCCAGCATTCACCATTTTTCCCAGTTAAGGTTGTGGCCCTAGTGCTCTCCCCTCTTTCTCCCGTAGAGGATCTTATCCTCTCCTCCTATCTTAATTCTCCTAGCTAACAAATTTGATCATGGAGACTACAGAGGTGATGAAAATGGCGTCGTCCTCCAAGCCAATGATAGGTGAAGGAGGAGATGGCCATCTTGCTGAAAAGAAGGAAGAGGAGAAGAGACGCATACTTCCAGCCGACATGCAGAGAGAAATCCTGTCGAGAACCCCCGCAAGGTCTCTCCTGAGATTCCGACCGGCATGCAAGATCTGGTACGAACTCACGTACGATCCCGCCTTCATAGATTTGCACGTCGAGCGTGCCCATCTTTGAAAAATTTCTGGTGATACCCCGCATCTCCTCGCCATATCTCAACGGATAGGAGGTGGTCATTTTGGTTTCTCCATCATCATACTAGACGAAACGATGACACCTATAACTAAGATATCATGTCCGGGATTAATAGATGAAAGATGTTTGAGACTGTACTTTAGAAGGAACAGATTTGCACGATCTACTCCACCATACCGCATGACACGTCCTTGCAATGGCTTGGTCTGTATCTACAATTATTTTGGCGATGCACTCTTAGTCAATCCAATGACTGGTGAAGGGCTTCCTCTTCGACAGCATAGCGAGCCTGTGGAAAGCAATTATTGCTTCCAGAAGTGCTATCTTGGATTTCATCCGGTGACCAAGGAATACAAGCTAGTCCGATTTCTAGATTCAGGGAGGGATTCTATGGCGGAGGTTTTTTATGAGGTTCTCACACTCGGCACCGGCATCTGGAGGCGGAGGCGGATTTACCATGGTGACAAAAACTTGTCTGCTTGTAGTGAGGACTTCCTTTCTGGTTATGAGTGGCATCAAACAAAAAAGATACTTGGTGATGGTATCAGTGCAAATGGAGTCGTGTATATTCTGAATCAGATTCACCGAAAAATTGGATTGTTCGATCTGAAAGAAGAGAAGTTCTCAACCGCGATCCCCTACCATGATTCAATCAGCGTGGATGAACATCGACCCAAACTAGTAGAGCTCGAAGGCGGCATTTGTTTGGTGGTTCGCTCATCCATCCCTCAGGAAATACTGGATATATGGATGTTAGAGGATGCTGCCGACCATGTCCGCTGGATACATAGATGTCGTGTAGCTCTGCATCATCAATTAATTGGGTCAAAGATCATACCCATCTTGATCCATCAGGGCGAGCTTTTGGTAGGGCACATGAATCATGATTTTTACCATCTTAGACGCATGAATTGTAATTTTCACTATCTTAGTCTTAGGAGCAACACGGAAAGCCCAAGAAAAGTCAACAATGAGCAGCTCCAGGATCTGCGTGTTGTGCATGCTTACGAGGGAAGTCTGGTCTCTTTTGGAGGTAAATCACTCCGTTCATATGATGATCAACTTAAGCATGCCGCGCTTTATCGGAGCCCATAAGTTTGTAGCCAAAGAACTCAGTGAATTTTCTAAAAGAGATGGTAATAGTTTTTACCTAATTTTTTTTTTTTTTTTAGTTCAATCGTCCTAGTGTAGTTCCTTTTATTTTGATTGAGTTTCCTATTTTTGATGAAATTTTGCAAGGATTATCCATATAAAGCAACCCAGGATATTATTTGTAACAGATTTAATTTTTCGTGGAGTTTTCTTCCATTTTTCCTCTTAGTGTTCTTTGTAGTTCTCTCTCCACATCATGTGGACGCAGTTACCATATTATACGGTTGAGAACAAGTTTGATAGAATTCGATTGCTTGTGCTTTCATATCCAAATTGGATCAAATTCGGATAGAAAATTTGGTAAATGTATCTGGATTCAGATTTAGATCCAGTAAAAGATTATCTAAATTAAATTACAAAACCTTGAATTTGAACTAGTGAGCTCCTGCTTGCCATTAACCTAGGATTCGAAGCAATGAACTCTCACCTAAATGGCAGGCACCTATCTACCAAGCTACTACATGTATTTCTAGAATCTTCACATTGGTGGTGTTCTTGTTCATCTAAAATATCATGTCTGGATGAAACTTCAAAGTTTACCTTAATTGATGTGGCATGAGGAAATTGTTGAACAATTAGTTTCAACTTTTTAGATGTAGAGGAATTTACGAATTTCAAATGTTCACAGCATGAAGATTACTATGAACATCAGCGAGTTGTTTCGCGTGAAGAATTATGAAAAGTTCCTAACTTTGTTTGGGTTGCCTTTGGTGATTCTAAATCCATAGTTTTGTGGTGATTGATCAATGAGCCAAGAGTCCATTTGATTCTATATTGAAGCCTAACCATGAGGCCGATATATCAAAGGAATAAATGCTCCAAAGGAGATTGCAAAAGAGACGATCATGGTGGGAGAGAGATACTTTATATTGGTGATTTGTTCTACTTATTCAAATATATTCAAATCACTAAATAGCCATTTCATATATTGTGATATTTCATATTTTAATTATGATTTTTTATAAAAGGTGGATCCTTTTCTCTTTGATAAAAATGAAAAAAATATTATTTATGATATTTCAAAACTTCGTTGCTAACAATATTTTAAAATATTAATAATTTCTATGTGCTCCAATAATTTTTATAAATTTTCATACAAGCTCTCCAATAATTTTTATAAATTTTTATATCCCTAGCAACAGTACTACTGCTACTACTTCATGAAATGAAAGATGGTAATGAAACCTTTTTTTTTTGGAAATTGGTAGCCCTGGAAAACGGTTATGCCTTTGGTTAATTTTGATTGGATGCCATGATGTTTCTTTTCATTCTCTGCAATGACTTTTGATATTATTATGTTTCCCCTAACTCTACACATTTTAATTTGAAATCCACTAATCAACAATACTTGTAAATTATTTCCTTTCAACAAACTTTAGTAGATGCATAGTCATTTAGGATCCATATGCAATCTTCGGCACATACCACAAACATTTTAGTAGTGTGCCGTAAGAAAGTAGGGGAAAAAAAAGATAGAAAGCTTCATATTGTAGATTACCACTAGATCTAATTAATCTAAGAACTTGTCCCCTAGATCTAAATTTAAATCTTTAGTGACTGCTAAATTTGTTTTGTAAATTCCTCTCATATTTATAATATGGTATATATACATAAATATGTATTACCATTAGATATAATCTAAGATATAAACTTATATGCAAGATTTCGGATCTTGTGTGGTGCGACTTTTGCACCATGAAATTCTGTACCTCTATGGATAGCCGCCACATCATCCATCTCGAAGACGGATGGTTTGCATTTGTCCTAAAAGATATCCATGCACTTTCTAGTGCAATGCACTACACATCAAGAGTTAAAGAAGAGCCTCATATCTTTGAGATGGATGATATAGCAACTATATATGATGGCACTCTGCGGTGCAAAAATAGCACTGCAGTGAATCCTGTTGCTATATGTGGAGGGTATAAATCTCTTCCATTGGTAAAGTTATTAATGCATCCGTAAGGATTTTCTGGATTTGGGTCGCTTAGTTACTAAGAAACCATCCGCTGTGCTCCAATTTTCGATCCAGTGAAATGTAATATGAGAAAATACAACCTTCAGTCGCTAAGGAACCTACCACTTCTCTCTCGAGATTTTTATTTAATGGTCCAAAGACAAATAGGGTCTGCACAGTCCAACATTCCCCATTTTTCCCAGTTAAGGTTGTGGCCCTAGTGCTCTTCCCTCTTTCTCCCATAGAGGATCTTATCATCTCCTCCTATCTTAATTCTCCTAGCTAACCAATTTGATTATGGAGACTACAGAGGTGATGAAAATGGCGTCGTCCTCCAAGCCAATGATAGGTGAAGGAGGAGATGGTCATCTTGCTGAAAAGAAGGAAGAGGAGAAGAGATGCATACTTCCAGCTGACATGCAGAGAGAAATCTTGTCGAGAACCCCCGCAAGGTCTCTCCTGAGATTCCGACCGGCGTGCAAGATCTGGTACGAACTCACGTACGATCCCGCCTTCGTAGATTTGCACGTCGATCGTGCCCATCTTCGAAAAATTTCTGGCGGTACCCCGCATCTCCTCGCCATATCTCAATGGGTGTGACATGATCAAGTTGGTTTCTCCATCATCATCCTAGACGAAACGATGACAACTATAGCTAAGATATCATGTCTGGGATTAATAGATGGAAGATGTTATAGACTGCTCGTTAGCGGGGCAGACATAGAACGCCTTTGTCCGCCGTACTTCATGACCCCTCCTTGCAATGGCTTGGTCTGTATCTACAATTATTTTGGCGATGCAGTCTTTAGTCAATCCAATGACTGGTGAAGGGCTTCCTGTTCACCAGGATAGCGAGCCTGTGGAAAGATTTTATCACTTCCAGAAGTGCTATCTTGGATTTCATCCGCTGACCAAGGAATACAAGCTAGTCCGATTTCTAGATTCAGGGAGGCACTCTGTGGCGGATGTTTTTTATGAGGTTCTCACACTCGGCACCGGCATCCGGAGGCGGAGCCGGATTTACCATGGCGACAAAAACTGGTCTACTTGTAGTGAGGACTTCCTTTCTGGTTATGAGTGGTATCAAGCAAAAAAGATACTTAGTGATGGTATCAGTGCAAATGGAGTCGTATATATTCTGAATCAGATTCACCAAAAAATTGGATTGTTCGATCTGAAAGATGAGAAGTTCTCAACCGTGATCCTCTACCATGATTCAATCAGTGTGGATGAACATCGACCCAAATTAGTTGAGCTTGAAGGCGGCATTTGTTTGGTGATTCGCTCATCCATCCCTCAGGAAATACTGGATATATGGATGTTAGAGGATGCTGCCAACCATGTCAGCTGGATACATAGACATCGTGTAGATCTGCATCATCAATTCATTGGGTTAAAGATCACACCCATCTTGATCCATCAGGGCGAGCTTTTGGTAGGGCACATGAATTGTAATTTTTACTATCTTAGTCTTAGGAGCAACAAGGAAAGCCCAAGAAAAGTCACCAATGAGAAGGTCCATGATCTGCGTGTTGTTCATGCTTATGAGGGAAGTCTGGTCCCCTTGGGAGGTAAATCAATCCGTATACTTTGGAGGTTAATTTGAAGAGTGCAGATACAACTAGAAGTACTATGATCAATTGGACCATGCCGAGCTTTATAGGAGCCGGTAAGTTTGTGGCCTTAGAACTCAGTGAATTTTCTAAAAGAGATGGTAATAGTTTTCACCTAATTTTCTTATTTTTTTAGTTCAATAGTCCTAGTGTACGTATTTCCTTTTATTTTTATTGAGTTTCCTATTTCTGATGAAATTTTGCAAGGATTATCCATATGAAGTAACCCAGGATATCATTTGTAACAGATTTAATTTTTCATGGAGTTTTCTTCCACTTTTTCTCTTAGTGTTCTTTGTAGTTCTCTCTCTTCATAACCAAATTAGATCTAATTAGGATAGAAAATCTGGTAACTGTATCTGGATTTGGATTTAGATCTAGTAAAAGATTATCTAAATTAAATTGCAAAACCTTGAATTTGAGTTAGTGAGCTCCTGCTTGCCAATAACCTAGTCCTCTTGTCCAAAAAATTGTTCTTCTACAGAACCAAATCAACATCTAAAATTATCTCCAATAATCCAGCCTCCTCTACTGATCCACTAAAGGGGTCCACCATCATGTAGCAACCCAAGACTATCCGACAGCTCTCACAAACAATGATCTTCCTAGATCGACCTAGAGAGAGAAAGTACCAACAAGAAGAGAGAGAAACTAGAGTATAAGATCTTATTGGGCCTATTTCTGCCTAGATGATTGTAGCCGCATACAAAACTAGGGTCGACTATGAAAATAAATTTACATAGAAAGATTGTCAAGGCCACCTAGGTGACAATGCCCAGTTATTTGAATCAGTCAATACAGTGTAACTCAATCCATCTGATCAAGAAACGCAAATCCAATCAAGATAATGAATTAGGAGTTATCAATTATGGGTCTATTGATGGCTGACAACAGTTGGGTGCAGGATAGCTAGGGTCGACTAGGTAGCAGTATCTGACGATTTAGGATGGCTCGCTCTGGCCAATGAAGCCAATCAAATTACGAAACATGAATCAGACCATGTATAGGTAACACAATAGATACTAATGCTGATAGAGTCCAATGGTGCTTGGCGATGGTCGAAGTAAAGCTAGCACCATGGATGGGTGCAGCGACACTAGTCCAGAGCTCTTTACTGAAGTTAATCTGGGTATGCAATAAAAACATATAGGACCCTTTTGCTGGGTCCATAGAACCACGCAAAGAGAGAAAAATAAGAGATATAAACAATCCAGGTAGAGAGAGAAAGTTTAGATAGAGAGAGAAAGTTCAGTAGGAAGAGAAAATTCCGTAGAGAGAGAAACTAAGAACCAAGAGAGATAGAGAGAGATGAGAGGAGAGAGAAAGAAGAGAGAGAGGGCTCTCTTCTTCTTTTTCCAAATAGGGGAGAGCTCGATCTCACCCTCTTCTTCTCGGATCAGCGGGGGTGGCGGCCCAATGTGGTCAAGCTCTAGCGACGGCGGCCTTCAGCAGCTAGCAGCACCACCGGCGATGGTGGTCGACTGGTGCAAAGAAGAGAAGAAGAGGTGGAAGACCATCAAAGAACTGATCACACTCGACATGAACTATGGCTAACTCCCCAACCGGCAGCCCTATGCTCTAAGGGGTCCTAGATGGCAGCAAAGTCGGCCTCTTTCCGACAGCCGGAAGGGGTACAACGAGAAAGAAAAGGGGCTGGAGGAGAGTACTTTATTTTTGGATGAAGGCCCGATGATTTGCCAACTTAATTCACCAAGCTACAACTTGTATTATAACAATTTAAGGTTTAGCGGCAATCTTTCAACATTGCATAAATTATAAAATTATTTACTAGCATATTAATTAAATGCCATAATAGTAGTTCAACACTTCAAATTGTATATCCTGGATTACAAATTTATAGCAGCATTTATAATAAAGTACCAGTAATAAAAAAATACTTAATGGAAGATAGTGGCATCTATACTTGCTCAAGAGCAATTGCTCTAGACAGCCACTGATTTAATCATAAGTAAAGTGATTGCAAGTTATAAATTTATTACTCAATGAATAGAGATTTATTTCGCCTTTTCTCTAGAATACTCTAATGCAGATGAGTAAGGAAGTGTCGTAAAACTCCTACCTTGAGGATAGTAGTTAATGAGTTGTAGGCCAGATATTAGCTCACGCCTTTTAGTAGCTAGCTTTGCTGACAGTAGCTCTCCTTCTCTTCTCTTACAATAGATAGGCGCTCTCTATAACCAATTTTGCTTAACAATAAAGGCATTCCTTGATCTACGACCATCCTTTTTTGTCCAAGGAAAGTCATTAATTTGATGCTCGAGGAATTTTCTGAAAAATGAAGGGCATCATTTGTAGGTGGCCAAGCAAACATTTCTATGTGACGTCATTGGAGAAAGTAGGCTGCTATATTTTATTTATCAGAACAATAATGCAGAAGAAAAAAGATTAGAGCATCAATGTAGGTTGCCCACTTATTCTGATTCTTTAATAAAACACGGGAAGTATAATTACTTCCTTCATTACTTCTTTAGAAAAGCAGAAAAACAAAAAATAAACGGCAGATACCAAAGGGCTTTTGTTGGAGAGAAATATTTAGTACTTTTGATGGAATATTGACAATTTTCCTGACCACTACAAATTATTAGTGTCGCATCTCGGAAATCTTGTTGAAAAAAAGAATTAGAGAAGAGAATTATATTTCTGCCTATTTATTACAACGTACAGGAGCAGCCTTCATATAGTACTAAAAGGTTGACGAAATTTAGTAAGGTCGACTAATTAGTTTAGCACATTAAATCACAAATCAATCAAGGTCCTAATCAATCATATGATTTTAACGTCCTTCCTCAAACTCAAGGTGGTAAAGTGGACACCAACTTGAATTCGGAAACAAGAGATCGAAAGATGCCAGGAGGATGAGTTTTGGTGAAAACATCCACAGTGACACTACAAAAGAAGGAATAACTCCCGGCGCTTTTTTTTGTCTCTACCGACGCTTATAAGCATCGGCGAATTCCCAGCCCACGCTTCGCAAAGCGTGGCTCAGACGTCGGGCAGGTGGGCGTGGGTCGGGTTTAACCCGACGCGTTTAAAAAGCGTCGTTGGTCTATGCCTACGCTTTTAAGCGTCGTTCCGTTTATCATACTCCGACGCTTAAAAGCGTCGTGAAATGCTTGCTTTTTCCGACGCTTTTAAGCGTCGTTTCTTCTATCAGACTCCGGGGAGAAGGGTTGGTTACTACGGGTTTAGGCCGACGCTTAAAAGCGTCGTTAAAGGCTTGCATTTCCTGACGCTTTTAAGCGTCGTTTCTTCAATCATACTCCGACGCTTATAAGCGTCGGGGAGATGGGTTGGTTACAACGGGTTTAGGCCGACGCTTAAAAGCGTCGTTAAAGGCGTGCCATTAGCTTTTCCTGTTGCATTTCCCGACGCTTATAAGCGTCGGCATTAAATTTTTTTTTAAAAAAAAAATTTGTAACAGTAATTTTTAAATACTCTGTGTACATTAAATTCTTACAAAACAATAGAAACAAATACACTGAATCACATATATAACAAAATATGAGTCACAAACAAGAACTTTGATTACATTCATATTATCATATTTGATTACATTGTGCTTCAAAAACATTCTAAAAACATACAAGGCAAATTCCTAAGTACACAATCTACAATATGTATCAAGTTTCCTAAATGAGAAGCCAACTCTCGAGTTTGTTTAGCGAACTTCGCATCTTGGACTACTGGGTTGTTAGTGCGCACAGGCGGCGAGCCACAGAAGAAGCCTGCTTGGTTGTTCATGTCTGAATCACCATCAGGATCATCCTGAGAAGGACCAAACTTTAAAAAAGTTGGATACGAAAACTAATAAATTAAGACTAAAATATCTGTTACATGATTTTGAAGTAGACGGGTACCTTGTTCAAGATAATATCAAGAATCTCCGGACCACAATCCCCTCTATGGACAGGCAAAATGCTGGAAAAAAAATAAAACAGAATCAGGGAGATGCAACCTTGGCGCTGGCATTGTAAGAATATAACGTTGAAAAGATGAGGGCATTGCGTCATGCATGCTTTACGGGCTTTATCTCTTGCTGGTTAGTTCAAAGTCATTAACTAATATATGTTCACTGGATGCTGACTCATCTTATTGACTGAGTCTAAAATTAATACATGAGCACAATAAATACCTAACTTGCACTGTACCACCCTGTTTGACCAACAATAAAGAATTAATACAACAATTAACTACAACCAAAGCACAAGGTACCTGTCTAGCAGTAAATAAAGTTCTGGGCTGCTTTTTTTTTTTTTTTAGGTACAACAGCTGCAATAAGAAACAATAAGAAAGACATTTTTATTTCCCAACAGCAGCTTAGAGAATCAATTATACATGGCTCACATAGAGTCAATAAGAAAGACAAAAGTTATAAATATAATCTGCAAACCAAGAACAATGAAAGTGGTTGTTGCTGTAGTAATCTGCAAATCAAGAGTCAAAGCAAACGTATTAATAACGCAAGATACACTATAGATGGAAGTCAAATGCAACAAGACTTTGCTATAATAGAGTCAAATTTAATCGCTCAGGAAGTTGAAAGTGTTATAAATATATGCAAAAGCTCGATAAGTTGATACGATGAGCAGTCCATGATTCTGAGAGTTTAAAAGTAGCCTAATATTCTAAATTCATAGCAACTCTGGCCTGCTGTTGAGGCTAAATGTTTTGTTCTTTTAAACATAATTTATGCTAAAGCTCCATGGTATTTGTAGCTAATTATGAATCAAGCGATGAAAGAAGAAAAATATCATTAAAGTTGTAGCTGACTGTTTTTGCTTGTAGAGATCACAAAAGGATTATTGGACTTGAAATATGTTCGATAGCGAGTATAAGAGCAAACCAAGCTTGGGATTGGATAATTATATATCCTCTGGCCAATTATTAGGTTAAATCATGACTAGGAGAAGAATAGATTTACAAGCACAGGTAATGAATTTGAGTAACATAAGGGAAAAGAGAATTACCTGTGGAGGTATCCCGATCTGAAGAAGCACAGGGTTTATGAGCAATCCTTCCGGCCGAGCAAACAGTAGGATTACCCAATACAAATTGTTCCCATTATCTAAAGTTTCAGAGAATGAAATCAAAGTTTACCCAGCAAATATTTGCATGTTGCCAGTGAATCATGCACAAGAAAGGATGACCATCTTACTGTTCAATTATGAAGCCTGTGAAGAGTCATCCCATTGGTTGGCAGCAGTATACATATTCAAGAGTAGAACAAATACTGAAGAGTCAAGTGGCTCCATATCCAGAAGCCTAGTTGCCATATGTTGTCCAATTTTTATGTTTCCCTGAATTCTACATGCACCAAGCAATACCCGACAAATGGATGCTGAAGGATTAAAAGTGATCGTGCCAATACTTTTTCTTCCTCAGGAAGAAGCCCTGCACCCGCCAAGAATGTAAGCAGGCAATAATGGTGCTCTATGTCAAGCTCAATGTCATAATCTGTACGCATAGAGTCAAAATAGCCATAAGTTTCAGAAATTAACCCTGAATGGCTAAAGGCCGAAAGATCACCAATAAAGGTGATCTTAACAGGTTGTATGCCCTCCAACATCATCTTTTTGAAAAGGTCCAGACTCTAGAGCTTTTGTTTGTTTTCTGTGCTGGGCATTCCAAGAGGCCATATACTTTACATCCGTCCTCTTGAATAGATTGTATGAATCCTCTAAATTTCTGCATCTTGCATACAAATCCATAACTGAAATCCCCACAAAAGCATTTGACACACATTCCAACTTTATGGAATTGCATGGATTTGCCTTCCTTGCTCCAATGCAGCCGGATAAGAACAAGCTTTAACAAGGAAGCTAAAGATAATGGCAGTCTAATAAGAACAAGTGCCCAAGAAGAATACATGAAGACAGTCCTGAAATAAAATGTTAATCACTCGATTGCAGTCATGTGAGAATTACCAAACAGCAAAATCTTCCCAGCATTAGCCTTGCATCCAGAAAATACATCATAACAATTATAAAAATGAGAATGATGCCATAAATCTGAACACATTAGATATGAAAGGCGTGACCTCAATTGATGGAAACCTGGTCTGGAAATTTATGTTTATGTTTTCTTTACAAATTCAAGATGGACTTTACAAAAAAAGGCAGTATAATTTCAGCTATCTTACCACTACAACCCTAGCAAACCCAACACAACACAATGAATATGTGCATGAAGAACCATGCAAAATGTAAAGCTATTCTGATTGAGGCTGGAAAAAAGACCATGGAATATTAGTTGATACATGGAAAGCTACCTTGGTAAGTGTTGCTATTCCACTCATTCTTTGCATAAAATTGAGGGCAACCCTTTCTGCCACAATAATGCTGCATGCACATCCTTAACATAACAAATAAAAAAGAAAAATAAACAAGCATTCTCATGAGTATAATCAAAAGACCAAGTCATGTTATAATCTAAATTTTTACCATATACTTTGCCAAACTGCATGCCTTTGTGAACATAGTTTCCATCTTTCTGAGACCATTCAACCTATCAAATTATCCAGAAAAATTCTGCTGAATGAAACTAGCGAGCATTATATTGAATCTTGGAGAATTTATAGCAAGGAGTTATACCTTTAATGATGGATCAACCTCATTAAAAATCATCTCTGCAAAAGAAATTCCAGCAATGACCCCATCCTCCTTTGCAATGAAGTGGGCTTCTGCTTTCATGTCCACCGGAACAGTGGCTAAACAAGTTACATCCCCTGTCTCAATACAAAGAAAACAATAAGCTAGATAATCGTCATACAAGTTCTGCAGGACTTCCACTGCAAAATATTGTGTAAATATTTCTGGTTTCTGGAGCATCAAAATATTTGAGAAAAAACAACTGAAGTCTCCCTCGGGGCATATTGTTACCTGGTATGCACAAAAAAGAATCAATATTTGTTTAAATGATAAATTTATACTAAATAAAGGACTAATAAAAGAGAATATAATAACTCATTCAACGTATGCTTCATAAATTGTACTCACCATTATGAAACTACATTCTCATTCAACATCCATCCTGATCAAACTCATTGGCGCATTTACTTCATCAGTTGGCACAACATTATAAGGCATACACTGAGTATAAGTATCATCGTCCTCCTCTTCCAACCTTTTTCCCATATCATACAAGTCCCTAGGTTTCGTCTTAATAACGAGAGACCAATTTTTATCTTTTGAGTCTTGCACAAAAAATACTTGTCGAGCTTGAGATGAAAAAACAAATGGATCATCTTTCAATAACACACCAGTATGTATCAACCTTGAAAAATTTACAAGTGTGAATCCATTTATGTCTTGCCTCAAACCTCTAGGTGAGTTTATATCCACCCAATCACATCGAAATAATACTACCTTAAAATTTCCATAATAATCCAGCTCATAAATATCTGTTAGAGCACCATAATAATTTTTTCCATCCGCCTCAACCATAACCCCACTATTTTGGATTTTTCTAAATTTCTCACGCTTTTTAGGATGAAATTTAAAACCATTTTTAATGAACCCACCATATCTGTTGACAATATTATTCGGACCTCGAGCAATGACTATTAACTCCTCGGAACAATTCCTCTCCATCATCATTGGCACCTAAAAAGAATTATAGAAGTAATGATTAATTTCTCTCTATAAAATTAAAAAAAAAGCTTAATATATTAGACATCTAACCTGTTTGAAAAGCCATTCTGGAAATAACTCAACCAACCATCGTTGCTCAATCCTTGGTGTAGGACGAATATTATGGTTGAGACTTCGCTGAGCTATTAAAAATTCTCTGCACGATCAAGGTTATCTTTAATTAAATACCAATATTACATTCTCCTGACATGACAGTAAATTTAGATTTCAATTAACCATACTAACCTGCGAGACTCGGATATTATATCACTATGAAGTAAGACAAAGCGATGTGCCTGTGCCAACGATTTCTGGTCAAGAACAACACTTTCAACTTTTCCCAAAACTCTTCCGCCAGATGAGAACTTGTAAACATCTGCATTCTCTATGATATCACAATTCCTTTGAGGTCGATTGAAAACCGTTTCAACACCTTCAAGATATCTCGAACAAAATGTCAAACACTCCTCAACAATATATCCTTCAGCAATCGAGCCCTCGGGATAGGCTCGATTGCGTACATAATCTTTTAAGCGCATAAGAAACCTTCAACAATAAATTTTTAAAATAAATATCAAAATCAAACTGATTATTAAATAATTATATTAGAGTTTAGAAAAATCACCTCTCAATAGGATACATCCATCGGTAGTGAACACCTTCCGGAAATGCATCCTTTAATAATTGAAGAAGCATGGTAAAAGACTTGCTGGACCACCCATTCAAATATTTCAAATGTAATAAATGCAGAAGAAAAGAAATCTTCGTAAAATTCTTACAACCCGGATACAGTTCTTGATCACAATCTTTCACCAAGTTATCATAATGAGCTGTGTCATCAGCATGTATAGATTCCTCAACATGCATGGACTGATCAATAACTGCACGCTCATCTTCTCCTACAGTTCTGATATTATGTCCAAGAGCATCTCTAAGTAGGCCCCTTATATCATCTTCTTCTACAGAATTTTGTTCCGTGTCACTACATCCAAAATTGAAGGTGTCTTCTAGATCGGAGGGTTGGTTACATGAAAGTATGAACTCTCCATGGAGTACCCATCAGTATAACCCTTTAGAAAACCATTCCATACCAAATGTTCTTCAACAATTTTTGGATCAAGAGCAGAACCGTTTACACATTTTTGACATGGACATAAAATCTTCCCGTTCATATTAGATTTCTCAAAAGCAAACTTAATGAAATTCTAAACTCCATCCAAATATTCAGCACTAGATCTTAACTTATTTATCCAACTTTTGTCCATTCTATTAGAATACCGATTGAACTGCAGTTTTTAAAAAAAAGATAAACAAAATTAAGTAAAATGCAAAGTAATTAATGTAATTAATGTTCATGTGCTGCACCCTACCCATCGTGCGGATTTATTTCCCACAATGGGGTCCACTTGTAATTAAAGGTCCACATGTAATTAAGGCACGAAACCAAATGCAACAGAAGAAGTATATTATGCAGCTGAATGGAATGAGAATGAGAAAGAGAAAGGTTACCACTCAGCAAGCTTAAAGTTTGCAGATAACAGTGTCGGTGAAAGGGGTGAAAGAGAGGGCTCTTCACCTACAATCCCTGTGGATGTACCAACACAAGCATGAACACATGAAATTTATTTAAGAATGTCAACAACAACCAGTTCGAGAAACATCAACTCACCTACTGTTTGATTTCTTATCCTTGCAAGTTGTTGATATGTTTAAATGTCCGAATATGTTGTCTGGAATGAAGATAATGCTTCTCAGAAGAGCATGTATTTTCGTATTTCATGATGCTCTATTTAAGATGCCAATGTCGTAGCTCTTAAAAAAAACTCATAGCTAGGAAAAACTCGTAGCTCTATTTGTCATAGCTCTATTATCTTCAACCACACGACTGTCGATTAGAATAACAATGACCATGCAGAGAGATACAAAAAGGCAAGCAGGTTAATTGAAGCAGAAACGGCCTTTCCTTGAGATTCGTGAAAGCCTATGCTGCCGATCTAGTAGACATCACATGACGCATTCTTCCAGTAAAATTAAACAAAGCCGAAGATTCCTTTGAAAGCAGCAAAATTTTATAGAAAAGGATCCAAGTTCATGGACACGAGGGGATTGTTTTTCCCAAAGTGCAGGGCTAAATGATGCTCGTAGGTAGAAACTTCGGTCACATAAAACAAATAACAACGCCGACAGTATATGATATTTTGGATCTATCGATGTGGTTGTGGTGGTTTCGCCTCTGCAACCTAGATTATTAAAACACATTGCTTCCCATCCGAAAAGCATAGATGAGAGAGCTTGTTCTCTCATGTCTCCCGATCTCTTTTCATATAGAAAAGAAGCATTAGCACATACAGTTTATTAGCTCTTCCCTTCAGGCTTCAGCAGAAGCTATGCCAGAATTTAAAGAATTACGCATCTCTTTGACTGTAATTACCTAGCATAAAACACAAGGCAGTACTAGAAATTTAGGATATTCTTTAATAGCTGAAGGGGCGCATCAGTTTGGAATCTTGGCATGGTTGCTAGGAAATTTCCAGAGGAACCTACAACATAGAAGGGTCGCTTGTATTTTGCTCAAGCCAAAAAAAAAGGGGTCAGTTGTTCAAATGAGAGGAACGGTATCAATGGCTTCCGATATCTACCTGAGGACGTGGACTGGTTACAGGATTCAAGTGTCATCAGAAACTCAGTAATTGATGGTTTTACCCACAATTATAGAAAACTACAGACGGTAAATCTTAGTAATCCAACAGCAGCATTCTCCATTGAACATCAATTTCCTCGCTGCTAAGTCATTGATACTGCAGGCAGGACTACAGGCAATTGTCCACCATATATCGAAGTATGTTAAAATCTCAAGGCCAAATCAGTCATCTTGTGTTAAATCTTCGCCTTCCAAGAAAGTCCTTACCTAATATCCTTCTGTCATTTCAGTGGACCGCAGGATTTCTCTACTCTTCTCGAGAAAGTCTAGAGAGCTTATCAAAACCCGGGCCGGCTCGGGCCAGACTCTACAGTAGAAAAATTTATCCTTTTCAATCTTATATGAGTCCATTACTGGAAGCCATTTTGAGCAAAGGTATCCACAAAGTAATAGACCTCAGGATGAACATCAATGTCTCTTTTTTCCAAGCACATGTTGAATCAACATAAAGGCCATCATTATCACTTACAACAAATTCCTTGTATAAAAAACTATCTCCAATTATCTCATATAGGCAACAAGTCTTCACCTAAACCTTCTATTGTTCGTAACAAAAAGAATTTCGTTAGTTGTCATATGAACAATTAAATCAACATTCTAATAAAGATTGAACAAGAAATTCTTTTACTATTCTTACTTTTCCCATTGCTTGATGGGTGACCAAACTAGACAAAACAGGAACACATAAAGTCATGCAATAGTCTGTACATTGCATCAAATTGGAAATGCACATATTTCAGAATTTAACTAGTTTCCCTTTTGTATATTGCTTGAGTTAACGATAGAACTGTTCTGTTGTCATATTCTGGTGATCAAAGTGATAAACCACACATAAACCTGTAACATTATACGGACATATTACATGCATTTATAAATATTAAATCATCTTAATTATTATGATTATCTTATAGGTGTATACCCTTCTGTGCAATCTAGATTGGCAGGGTCTGCCAAACATATCCATGTAACAATAAGATATTACTGTCTAAATTGACTATATCATAGACTAAGAAGGTTCTTGGAGCCAGCAACAGTAGAAGAAAAAGCATTATACAGGAGTGACGCCAAACAAACTTTAAGGTACATAGAGCAACTCAAAGCTGTCAATATGTTTCATCCATGATACAAAATAGACTTAAATGATATCTTCACATTAATGCAAGTCATAACAAGGGACAAAAGCTCATGCTGAAATTGTCAATTAATAAGCTAGCAATCATTTTTGTCCTACATAGTTCGCTCTTGACCAAAACAATACATAAATGCAAACATTCATACCTAAAATAGTCTGTGCAAATAATATGAACACTTAAATAAGTCCATGTATACATGTACATGCGCACATATGTTACAAATATTATACATCTCACTGAACATATGCATGAATCTATGCATGTGCATATGCATTTACATAAACTATTAATACATGCATATCAATGAATATACATCATATGCATGAATATATACACACATATAAGTATCTATGTATGAACAATGTAAGTATGTATATATATTTATATGTATACACTGTATCATATACACATTTTTTTTTAAGAAATTTGAATTAATGGAGGCTCTAAATTTCTGAAAGTGCATTTTAATAACATATTTTAAGTCAGGCATAATTCCACAAGATTAACTAAATATGAGAATTACTTCTTCAAAATGCACCAAATTATGTAGCCCAGAAATTTGAGTATGCAAAAATTACTGCAAAAATCTATTAGTGACCCAGAAGTGCTGAAAAGAGTCTAGACAGTAGGCACGATCTTGTCGATCCTAATCCATCTTCTCCGCAGAGAAAAAATTTAGTAGGTGGCTTATCGTTTACAGCACATATTGATGTCTCTAATATCAAATGTTGCTCATCTCCATTACAAAGGAGGCACTAACCTAGTTTGAGCTGCTCCGATCCCCTTAAAACATATTTTTGCCATAGTTGGTGTGATTCTCGAGGACGAAGCTCGATCAAGGCTTATACAAAAGAAGAGGAGAAGAAGCGTGTTGAGGAAGGAGGAGAAGGAGGAGAACAAGCGAGACGGAGGGAGAGAATGGAGTAGGAGAAACTACCTCGGGCGGAGCGCGCGTTGGGGTCGGTCGGTCGACGCCGGAGAGGAGGTAGGCCTTCTGGAACGTGGCCGTTGGCGTCAAGGAAGTCCGATTCGTGGCTTTCAGCCGTCGGAGAGGAGGGAGATGGGGGCAGCGCCGGAGACGAAGGCAAGGGCAGCGCCGGAGAGAAAAATAAGGGATATCGGGAGTAGCTAGGGCAAGAATGCGGGCTTGGGGTCGGGCGCTGCGTTTTAAGGGGGCCTTGGCGACGCTTATAAGCGTCGTTTTAGCCTCAAGTCTACGACGACGCGTTTAAGCGTCGTCCAATGCTTCAAATTTCCCACGCTCACACAGAGCGTCGGGAAAGGTTGGCGCGGGAGCAGGAAATGCCGACGCTTTCCCTTAGCGTCGGCATTTAAGCGTCGGCTTTTCACACTTTTACTGTAGTGTGAGGACATATCTCAGAGAGAAGGCAACCGAAGCTCAACGACGCTCGTAGATGAAAGCACTATAGAAGAAGGCAAGAGACCTCAAACTGGATTATAAAAGAGCCGGGGGTAGCAAATAAAGCCAGAGATTGAGAACTGGGGCGATGCCATGTAGATGTACGCTTCCATGATCAAGAGCGGAACTGCACCTGCTAAGTTTACCTGCTAAATTTTGACGGTACGGTGTGGTGCGCTGCTGGGTTTAGAGCGAGATTGCGCCTGCCAAGTCTACCCGCCAAGCTTCTAACGGTATATTTGACACGCTGCTGTTGGGGATGGAGCGGGGCTGCACCTGCCAAATTTATCCACCAAGCTTCTGACAGTATAGTTTGGCGTTGTTCATCACTGGAGTGCTCAGGTCTTGTCTCCTCTCCTATTCTTCTTCCCATCGCCATTGAATCCCATTAGATTTCAGATTTCCTTCACGTGGGTGCGTTTCCTTCGTTTCCTTCTTCCCATGCGTGCTGTTCTTCACGTGAGTTCACGTGACTAGCTATATGACCCCACTGTGCCTGGTTCACGTGTGTTATTTCTTCCTTCTCTCCCGTGGGTTCGCTGTTCTTCCGGTAGTTCCCGAGCAAAGTGAAGAGGGGGCGGGCGAGCGAGCAAGAAAAGGAAAGGAGAAGATGCCCCGTCGCGCTCGGCTCCGCCTGCGCTCCGCCACTGAGACTTGACCTGCCGACCGTGGCCGTGCCCCGAGCGAGCGAGGAGAGAAGACCCCCCGCGCGCTCTGCCACCGCCGCCGCGCGCCCTCCCGTCCCGTCGCTCATCTCCACTTTCCTCACCAAAAAAAAAAACTCCGACTACATCCGGTTCCGATCCGTCTGCGTCTCGTGGCGACGCGCGGCAGCACCCCAGTCCCGCCCTGGCAAGTCGCGAAGGTCAGAACAGAACTGCAACGAATGAAAGGCTTCCTCAAAGATGCCGAGTCCATGAGTAGAGATTTAAGAAAGACATGATGAATACGTTTGAGATGAGTGACTTCGGATTGATGCCCCACCGTAAACCTTCATTTGCCCCAACCTTTTTTGATCGAAAAACTAACATGAATACTATGCGATTCCTTGTGCATCCGGCATGACTAGAGGCTTACCTACATACATTATGAGCTACGCGCCTGCAAGTTCCATCAATTTCTTTTTTTTTTTTTTTTGGTTTGTTATATTACAAAGTTGTCCTGATTTATTTTGCTTCAGTCCTTTGTGAGTGAGGAATTTCGCATGCCTTCAATTTATTAGCACTCAAGAGACATTTTCAGACCTTCATGGGTGGAAATTAGAAGAAGATAAGAGAAAGTGAAAATAATCAAAGAAAGCATTAATGTAGCAATAATGGTAGCGATAGCATTGCTAAATTTTATTGCCTCGGTGTACTGGAGATTCAAAGCATGGCTATTCAGAACCATGCGACAGCAAGGGCGGAACTAACAATTTCCGTCTCCAAACCCGATCATTCTGTTTTGAATATCGTAAACTACCTCCTTCCGAATTTGCTGGAAGGTGCCCAATATGTCTCCTCCGTCGGTTTTAGCCTCAACAAACGGAAGACAGTAGTAGAGTTTGTTGTTTGTCAGGCTGCTTGTCCGTTCTCTGAGTCATCGGAACAGCAACTCCTCCTTCAAACTGAAGTTCGATGGTCGGAAGGGACGACTCCTTGACATCAGCGGAATCATAGCATATGTCGTAATAGGCTACAGAAACTACTTTGTATTTCGACGACATTGCCCTTCGATAGATGCTGGTGAAGGTCGTATATACATTTCGTGACAGAATGGTCGCTTGGGTGCCTGAGTCGATCCCCATCTTTTGGGGCTGGTTTACCTTCAGCTTTCGTCTTCCCACCCTAATCTCAGTCAGAGTGATGAGGAAATGCCCTTCCTCATCGATCGTCATTGGCGTAAACTTGATGTTCGAGGACGAGCTTCCTCGGTCACCCAGCGCCAAGTAGCCGCGCGACGTTGGCATCGGAAGGCAGTAGGAGAAAATCGGACCGTATCTCGGTGTCTGGGACAGCAGCGATTCGGGGCCCCCTCCAAGACCCAGGATTCCAGCGTATGCATCCCATCTCCTTCCTTTTTGAAAGACCCCGCACCCAAACTGGAATCCTGGAATCACGTCCGCCGATCCGAGAGTGAGGGTCTCGCTGGACCAGGTTCCTTCAGAAAAATCGCCGTCCTCGTACGGGATTTTATATTTGCAGTAACGTCCTTGTCGGGTCCAGCCGCTACGGTACGAAAGGTCGCGGCAAGGTTGGGAGGCGAAAGGTATCGCACGGTACGTGGAGGACCGAGCCGACTCGAATTTTGGATCTACTTGGTCGTAGCACTTCCTGCAAGGCTCGCACTGGACCCAAGTAAGGCTGCTGCCGGTGTCGAACATCACGTGAAAATCCTTTTTGGGAGTGCCCAGCCCAATGACGACGAGGTAGTTGCGCTCTCGGGAAAGTCTGGAGTCAGTTCCAAGCGTCAACTTATCGTCAAGGTAATGCCGGTCGAGCTCGCTGGTGAAGTTGAGACGCAGCTTCTGGGGAGCACAAGGGCTTAGCCGATGGATTATCGGCAAGCCGCGGGTGATGTTCCCGCCGGAAGAGCAGCTGTAGTTGCTCCAGGAACCCAGGACGTCGAACTCGTGAAGCCCTACGGCATTGCCATGGGCATACCGGAAAACGAAAGCGATGAGACAGATGAAGTATAGGTTGGTAAGAGGGGAAGCCATGATGGACGAAGAGCAAAGAGTTTCCAGAGGAGAAAACTCGGTGGGCGATGAAGATCAAGACGTTTGCCGTATTTATAGACGGGGTGCTCATGTCACGAAGGAGATCATGTTCTCGTCGTGAGGTTGCATGTGCTCCATGGTAGACTCTTGCGGACCCCTGTTGCATGTGCTAGTCCTTCCAAATCGCGATATTGGACGATGCAGCACGTCTTCCTAAAAATGAAAGCTCCAATAAATATCATATCATATCATATCATATATATATATATATATATATATATATATATATATATATATATATATATATATATATATATATATATATATATATATATATATATATATATATATATATATATATATATATATATACACACGTATACATATATATATATATATATACACGTATACATATATATATATATATATATATACACGTATACATATATATATACATATACACACGTATACATATATATATACATATACACACGTATACATATATACATATACGTATACATATATACATATACATATACGTATACATATATACATATACATATACGTATACATATATACATATACGTATACATATACATATACATATACGTATACATATACATATACATATACGTATACATATATACATATACATATACGTATACATATATATATATATATATATATACATATATATATATATATATATATATATATATATATGTATACATATCTATATATATATATATATATATATATATATGTATACATATCTATATATATATATATATATATATATATATGTATACATATCTATATATATATATATATATATATATATATATGTATACATATCTATATATATATATATATATATATATATATATATATATATATATATATAGAAATCGTCCAGATAGCACGTCTTCCTTTGTTTTTATATTGACTTTCTTTTGAAAGCAGTAAATCTATAACTTGAAAAAAATAAAAATATATTATTGTACAAAGATACATTAATCCTTTTTCTGAAAAAGAAAAAAACGTTTTTGTCACCAAGACTCATTGGTGAAATAGGCATTGGGGTGATAAAAAGACATATTAATCTTTTTTCTGAAAAAAAAAAACGTTTTTGTCACCAGACTCATTGGTGAAATAGGCATTGGGGTGATAACCAAGGATTGACGACGGCAATTTCGTTTCTAGCATTAGTATTCTCTTGATCTTTTTCTCTCGCTAAAGTGGGTGCAGTGTACCCGCCTACAAGAAGGTTTGAAAGCTGTGCAGGCAACATATATACTGAGCCATGTATCTGGACCATGTCACACCTTGCCTCACTTGAAGCATGTCAAATTGGGCTAAAACTGTGTCCAATTGAAACGAATTATGCTAATATATAACCTCTTTAATCGAATTGCAAAGCTAACCTATAGTATTCATTTCAATTCAATGTCTCTACCCCGGAATAATATCGTCCCCACCTTGTTTTATCTTCCCGTGTCCCAATAGATGGTCTCAAAAGAGAATAAAGCAATTCAAAGTTTTTTTTTTATAAAAAAAAGAGAAAAGAGCTGAAGTGACTCCGACTTTGGCTCTTAAGTTGTTTTTTTTTTTAATCTTTCACTGGTTGTTTTGGTGTGACCGAGTTCACCAATTGGAACACTTGATTAATATAATTGTAGTTAGGACTCGTATGTATTTATATTTGTATATAAATATATTTGTTAATGTATTTGCATATCATGTGTCGGTAGTTTTTGGTTTTGCATGAATGATTATCATTATCATGTGATTGTCGGTATGAATATATATAAATATATATATATATTCTTTAGGGTTTACATGTATCAAATATTGATAGTTTTTTTAAGATTCTTTAGGGTTTACATATGTGTGTGTGTGTGTGTGTGTGTGTGTGTGTGTGTGTGTGTGTTACTAAAAATATTTTATCTTCTGACATTGTTGCGTTTGGTGTTGCGGTAAAGAATTGAAAAATACAACACGGTTTCTAGAAACATCTGGGATACGCTAGCCTCTGGTTTTGAAAATACCATGGATTAGAATTGGGGATTTCATCCCCACAATTCCAAGTCTTCGACCATTTATTCCAGAAATCCTTTTAGTATCATCCAGTACTACAAAGAGACATGTATTCATGTAATCGACACAAGCAGTGTAATTTTAAGATCAAACCAATACTGGAAACATGAAGTTCAAATCTCTTAATCTATTCTTTCTGAGTAGTTGTATGTCATTGGTTCTTTCTTAGCCGTAAAAGTTATCAAGCATGATGAAAAGTTGGTGACGAAAGACGACACATGTTGGTAGAAAGCATAAATCATGGGAGACGTTTGCCCAATAAGAATACACACGTTAGAGTTGGAACCGGCTCCGGAGGTGGCTGCATGCTGCTTTTAGTTACTAAGAATCACTGCATGTGCATCCTCGAGCGGTCTACTACTTTACAAGATACTGACCGTGGAAAGACTAGCTACCTGTTGTTTATAAATTCAGACGTGGAGACCAAGCACTTCAAATCACCATCTAAATTATATCATCAATGCCGCATCATAGGGTCTGCCCTACCTCTCTACCTATTTTTATCTGCTTTTGGGGTCGAGCCATCGCCTTTTGACACGCGGGTGTGGCAAGGATACAGAGCTCGGAAGCACAAAGAGACACAACAATAGCGACCAAATAACAGCAATTATCTGATCACCATTTATTTACAGCAGATTGTGCATAATAGGAATTTTGATTGTTATTTAATATTTCATGGTTTAATAAAGAAAATAATATCTTCTTAATTCAAATTTTTTTAGTTGAAAATTTTCGATTAATACTTAAAAATATTTCATTCAAGAAAAAGTTTCTTATTAAATGCAAAAACATCTCTCCCTGCAATTGTCCTGATACTGTTGCATTACTGACTGCAGACCTTCCTATAAGAGAAGAGCTCGAAACTGGATTTTCAAAACGTCTATCTGCGAATAGTCCATGGTATGGTAAACCTTCCGAACTTATTTTCATATCATCAGTTACTGTTTTAGTATCCTTCACTAAATCAAAAGCATTTCGATTGTGACCAACATTATTTTGGTGTGGAAATGATACACCAAACCCACTAAATGAGGCTCCCTCAGGATTGTTCTTTCTGCATACAATATAGATTACAATCAGTCACTCGTAGCAGTAAGTTCAAAAGGAACGACCACAGACTAAGCAGCGCTAAAAATAATAATTGTTGGTCAGCAAAAAGTTTAAGAAATATAAGAGTATGTTATATGCAATTGTTTTGATCAAAAGCCCCTGAAATAGAATTTTAAATCTTGCTATTAAAAACTGCTTCCTAATAGGTATTTTAGATTGAAAAACCATTAAGATGACTTAGCCATCATTAGAAAAGAAGATGTAGATTTCATTTCGAGGAAGCTTATAAACAAGATTTTATAACCTTGGATAAACATGATGAACAAACAAAAACATAAAGTTGACATGGTTACGAAAGATTACAAGCACAATCATGTAAATGATTACATAGATGAGATAATCATGTGGCAATATTATAGCATTACAACAACCATAAGTAACAAGCTGAATCCCAACAGTTCAGTTTGGTTTCAGAAAAATACTCCTTTGCTAACTTGTTCCTTCTAAGAGCTTAACTTGACCACAATCAAGGCCATGCTGCTCTTTCGATCACGGCGATACCAGATATATATCATCTCTTTTGCCGCAGAGGCCTCTTTCAGTCACGATTCCTGGGTGGCTGAGATTCGAACTTGGATGGTTAACCCATTGTGTCCTAACCAACAAGGTTTTGTTTACCAAAATGAGTAACAAAATGCTTTGGATTTGACGGTGTTTGATTACTTTCTGTAAAGCTTGTCTTGCCAACACAAGCAGGCTAGAACACTTCAATGACTCCAAGAAAACATAAATCTTGCAACTATTTTGAGAGGACAAATAAATCTTTTTTTTCAACAGAAAATGTTTTAATAATTTCTCAAAAAGCAAAACCTGTTTCAATAGAATCATTTTTTTGTAATTATTTGTTTCTCCTTGCACTGCTATATTCTAGCCATGCATCAGTTTTCCTGCAACCTACAAGGAAAGCATCATTCTCATAGCATCAGACCTCCACCAAAGCCGTCAAGGCAAGACAGCTGGGAGATAAGTTGACTGCAAAATGCCGAGGTTTTCGGCAGTTTTTTGCTTTTTGAAACGTTTGCGGATAGGCAGATAAAAAATAAACCACCTGCTACCGAAAAAAAAAAACGAAAAGATAAACCACCTGCCCCTGTCGAGCAGAAGAAGACAAACAAGAGTAGATCAGATGAACGTTCATTTCACCCTCTCATAACAGATTTTCAACTAATGAGTACAAATATCCAAATATATATCAGCTATTTACCTTCTCATCAAGCTTTGTTATTTTCCCGGTATATCAGCTAGGATACTTTCTACTCCAAGTTGCTACAGAAATTCTAATAATTACCGGCAAAGTTAACATGTTGTCTGCTGATCTTGCTTGACATTATGATGATGCAACTCCATCTGGCTGCCTACTTGCTCGCTCCAAGACACCATCCCACCCATATAAATAAAAACTTCAGTAATAATTAATAGAAGCCTGTTTCCAACCTTACAAAACCACAGCCACAACCTTAACTAAAAGGTGTAATTGCATTTAAATATGATAGAAAGAAATAAAAGGTGAATAAAGAATCACAATTAAATGGAAGAAATGTTGCCCCTATCCACATACACATGCATGCACGCAAGCACATGCGCGCGCGCGCGCGCGCGCACACACACAGAGAGAGAGAGAGAGAGAGAGAGAGATGACCAAGTTATATATTTGGTACTTTGATCAAGCTTAGGTACAGCTACAGCTTGTGCATTGGTTGCATTCTGTATGCCGTATGAATCTTTGCCACTCGAGGGTCACTCCCTCTGCAAACAGCTTGCTGCTGAGCTAAATCATTCTGGAAGAAACTTGTGCACCATCACAAACAGCCCAACCAGCTTCCATCCAACCAAATTAGACAAAACCCCAGTAGGTCTCTGGTTCTCAACCAGGCAACCTTTCTATTCTGTCAAGGCTGTCTGTTGAACATTTCAAGCATATGTACACAGGCAGCAACGGCAATAACACTGAAATCTTCTCCTTTTTCCGGGTTATAACTATGAGAATCATGACTCATGAGGCAGAGTGGTAGCCGATGCAAATTATGAAAGCTGCCACCACACAAGCCCTGCAGAAATGAAACTTTGGTTCCAGTAATTTAACCGCGCCATTAAGATCCTACTTCGACATCCTTTCTCTTCTTCCCTAGCTTGCTCGTCATCTTCAAACTATCTGTTGGGTCTGGACTCTGGACTGGGAAGCAGCTCCTTGATGTAGATGACAGAATCATCAAGAGTGTATATTCTGAGAGCAAGGGATGAAATTGTTGGTGTCTTTGCTGCAGCTGTGAGGGAGGACCAGAACCACCAACTGTTTTTCAGGTACTCTGTCTTGATCATGCCCTCAAATAAGATTGTTGCCTGAACCATCTACATGTAGTACGATAAAGACACAGTCAGACCTAGTTTCTGGGTGGTGATCTCATTTCATAACTGCTTATTCCTACTTGACCAATTTTGCAAACCTTTAGCTAATATTGGCCGAGAAAAAATTCAGAAAATTCTGAGTACCAAAAAGTTACAACTTACTTTTTGAAAAATCTTCATGTAATAAGCTCCTAAGCTTACTACTTTGGATAAGATTAGCCTTACCTATGCCAAGAAAAGATATTTTTATTTTAGCGAAACCCCTCAGGTATAGGATCTCTGGACTAGATTAGCTAAATTAGTCGTTTAGTGCCAAACCTGATGAAACCAAGCTAAACAGGAAAAGCTTGTTGCAGCGTTAAAACTTTCCATCACCTAATGACTTTATTCAAATTTACTTCTTTTCTTATAGCCACTAGCAATCCGTGTAATGCATGTTTAAAAAAGAACTAATAAAAATAAAAATATGACTATATATTATTAAATTATATTAAATCTAAATAGATATAAAATAAAAAACAAAATATAAGAATAATAAATAAAAATTAGGGCACATGAAATACACATCTCCAAAAAAAATTGAAAATAAATAAGGATAATATTTCGAGTGCTTGAATTTATTAAAAAATAAATAAAAAATTAGATGAATTGAATACATGAGAGAGGGTAGAATGGTAGGGATGGAGAATGGACGAGCAGGAGGTTGGTACATACATAGATATGCATATATGCATGCATGCATGCATACCTTTTAACCCCGATATGGAAAGGGGGGGATAGAGAAGGTGAGTGAGAGTTTCTTTTTGAGACCTACCAATTTAAGTCTCTAATATGACAAATAGTGTTAAGGAATTCAAAATTAATTCTAGTTTTTCAAATGTACATGTAAAAAAGATATTTTAGAACCTGTTATATTTTTCCTCGATGATTACTAAGGGTATTTTAGTCACAGAATTTGATAGATGGAATCTATCAGAAATTATACCAAAATTTGAAACTCCCCTTTTTATATATAGTATAGACAAGATAGAACATTCTATAGGAAAAAATGTAATTAAATTTCTAAATAACATTCCTCACATAGCAAACACAAGTCTATATAAGTCTTCTTGCTCATTGATGCTTAAAGTTTAATGCTTACTTCTGGTTTGAATCTTGAACTGCATAATGTATTAGTATGGTCATGAGCAAGGAATGTTGTGCTGGTTAGTATCCGTGCATACCAACTGTTCCGTACCATACCAGTACCAAACCAATATGCGGTACAGGAAGCGCACTGAGTGTCGCGGTATGCCCAACTGACCCTCGTACCAGATGTTCCGATACAGTAATAGATAGGTACCGGTACGGGCTTCGGCATCGAGTTGGTGTACCTTCGTCATAAGTGACATCCATGACATTTTGTTTATACCAGTTCTTGGCCCAAATGCAAGCAGCACTGCTGATTGCCATGGAAGCTTTATAGTGAATGTTTTTTTCTTATGAGGGAAGAAGTTTTGGAGCGAGTTGAGGAACTGGGCTTTGATATTATCTGATTTAGGGGTGACCTTGCCTTTGCTACCTTAAACAAGTAAAGCTGCTCGAGTAAACGCTTATTGATCTTACTACCGACTGACTATTTTGTGGTCCTTCATCAACTAGCTAACTATAAGGTCATGCTTACTCTACAAGTCAAAAACATAACATGATGCAGAGGATAATTTCCATAAGAGTTTTTGATACAAAAATAGAAACCCAATTACCATAAACTCTCCATTTAGGTTTTAATTAAGGCCTCACGCCTTTCTAACCAAATGAAACAAAAAAAATAGGCATTGAGGTGTAGGTAAGAGAAGGGAAAGCCTCCAGCTCATTTTAACATATTAGAGAAGAGCATGTGGCCTCACAAAATTAGAAATCACGTTGCAAAAATTAGAGGACAGGCCTTGGTGCAATCGTAGGGTTGCCCTATTGTGACCTAGGTGTCGCGGGTTCGAAACACGACAATAGCCTCTCCATACACGAAGGTAAGGTTGTGTTCATCTGACCCTTCCCATACCCTATGGTACCAAGAGCCTTGTGCATTGGGATGCCTTTCTAAAGATACTCAAGTTAGCAGGTCATGATGGGAAGAAGAGGCGGTACATTGCATAAATCCAAAATTATATGTATGGTTAGTAATTGATACGTTATATCCTAATAAAAACTCGGCGAACATTGGTTGAAAGTGTTTTGCTATTCAGAGTTATAATCCCCAGCTCATATATATTTATTAGGATACATCAATGCGCATCTTCTGGGAATCATAACACTTCGGTTCTCTAACCTTATTTCATATACATATATTACAAACTAGATGCCTCATTAGCGACCTCTAGGATTGACCCCAGCCAGCAATTAATCCGGTCAGCAGTTTTTATGCATCCAACTTTTTGATGTTAATTTACTTGCTGCACTTCATCTAATACAAGTGTTAGAGAAGTGCTAAACATTAATCTTGTACCTGGTAAACTAACAGCAATCTGACTAAAAAAAATCAAATCAATGTCAAACCACAAGACAGCTGCAATGTAAGATGCAATAGAAAGAGTAACACAGGGTGACAACTTGCCTCAAATATTGACTCTGCAGACTTGACAAATGCACGCCAAGCACATCTTTTCATCAAGTGAGACTTAGAAGGTCTCAGTGCTTTACTGCTTCCTCAGGCAGGGCTGCGTCCATATCAAGTAAGTTAATCTTGAGCTGCTTTAATATCTGAGAAATTTTCCCCACAAGAGGCCTCAAAGATGACTCCGCAATTGTGCAGCTGCAAGAAACGTCCAGTCCATCTGCATTAGTAGTTAGGGAGGGTGTGCATTCCCCATCACCTGTATAATCTGATGCGGACCCCTTTGATTTTACCAACTGGTCATTAGAACCATTGCCAACACAATTTTGAGCTGACCTAGTGGCTCGTTCAGTGCCATTTCTTATGTCATCTTGGGATGCATTTGCGCCAGCTTCTTCCCTTTGTTTGGACATCGGCAAACATTCTTCAGATAAGGCTAATCCAGTATCAGATTTTTTACTTTGGTTCAGCACTAATACAGGATCAAGAAAAAATACAGGTGAAGGGACAAAAGATGGGACCCCAGTTGAACCAAGAAGCCCTACTTCCTGCACCATCTCCTTATTAGAATTTTTGGTGATGAATTTCTTACTTATCTCATCAAGGTCGTAAGGCATACTTTCCTTGGAAATTTAACCAACCTCGAGCAGATGTCTAACTTTTGTTTCTTTGATGTCTCAACAATATCTACATCATCAGAGTTCTCCTTTTCTTTGATGCTCTCAGACCTTGCTCCCTTTCCTTTTAATTGATCATCACCTTCTTTGCTTTCATCAGAAGCTGGATTGCTTGGAGTGCACTTTCCATCACCATGCCCTTCAAGTTCAGTTACAGCGCAAAACGTCTGGTGACAAGAAAGACAGTGGTGTCGAGAAGACCATACAGGTTCTAAGCACTCGCATCTATACATTCTCTCCTCATGACTTATTTTTGCCTTCCTCCCTCGTTTTTTCGGGATTTCACTTACTTCTGGCTCTAAGAAAGGACCATACCTGCTCCCAAGAATCATTTCAGCCTTTGTACTTGAACAGTGTGGAGCTGCAGAATTTTCATAGATGGATGACTTTGATATTTGTTGAAAATCATCAGGTGCATGGTTCATGTCCTGGTACATAAGAAGTCTTAGCTACTGCAAGATGCATTCCTTCAATTCTCTTTCTCTAGGATCAGTATCCCTCAACCAACAAACAAGTTCTTGAATTTCATGATTGGATTCAAATAAATCCCAGCATTTATGTAGATTAGAATCATAAGGGCTACAAGAATGAGTCCCACTAGGATACATATCTCTTCTTTCATGTGGCACAGGCATGCTTCCATCAGCCACCAGCAATGGATGTTTACCAGGCCTACCTAGAACCCAGTACAATCGACCAGATGAATCCCTACCCAGATATTCCCTTCTTACAGATGTCATCATAAGTTGCGACTCCAAACTGGCAATTGAATCCTGCATATCTGAAATTTCATTTTTTAAAGAGTCCATCTCAAGGTTAATGCATTCGGGCTCAGTTACATTGGCATGAATATTATCATGACTTCCTTGGAGTGTTCTATCTTGATTGGAAGCAGGCAGTTCTCCAGCTAGGGTATTGACTACAGAACCCATCAGCACTGAATGAGTACTCTCTTCGATATCAGTTCTCCCACTATCAGAAAACTGATGAGGTCCATGAGTAGTATCTGTTTTTGATGGCACAAGGGTATGCCTTTCAATATTTACAATGTTCGTCGCCACTTCTCTCACAGCTTCATCACTCTCTCTTTGTGAAGAAAATACGACTGATTTTTCATCTTGTCCATTGAATGGATCTCCTTTACCGACATTCATACTAGAGGATGAATTTCCCGAAACTGATGTTGTATTCAAAGCAGGGCCATCGCTGGTAAGCTTTTGGGGTTCCGCATTTGTATCCATTATGCTCCTCAGAAAGTGGTCTGTATTCTTGCTGACAGCACCTTGTCCATTCTCCTCAAGGCAGTCCTCCATGGTTATGGAAGCCCCCTTCAGAGGATTTGATGAACCTGTTGCAGTATAGTTCATTTTGTTGCTGAAATTTTGTTGCTGTCCCATCAAGCTACCATGGCTAGCACACATAGCAGTTGTATCTTCTTCTATTGGAACATCACCAATCGCACTAAATTTGCTCGTACTTTCCTTTACAGCTCTCATTGCCAGCAATTCTTCTCTGGATTTCAAAATTCTCAACTCTACACCTAGATTACACAATTTCTGCTGTAGATCATTTGATTTATCAGCACACTGTTCTAGGTGTTCTCGAATAAGTGCAGTGTTCAGCACTTCATCACATAGAAATTTCAGCAAAAATATCCTCTGCAATCAACAGATTTTAGCAGAAAATATGAGAGTAATGCAGATGGCAAGTAAAATTTTCTGAGGCAGGAAAGCCAACCAAGCAAAGTGCTTGGGATAACATTTCAATAATCACATTCACAATATAATGAGAGGACCACATACTAAGAAATAAAACAGGTACAATTTAAGATTTCATACAATTTATTAGCTAAAATTCAAGATAGAAGTTCACAAAAAGCATCCACAAGCATGTTATAATGCAAGCACAAAATCCTCATGCTTGCAAATTCAAGGGCATGCACACAAAAATGTACTTTCTGTTTCCATCATTAAGTCTAAGTTACTGCCAAAAAACCACAAGAAGAACAACTGATAAAATTAAACCTGGAATGGTAAACTCTGTAACTTGATAATCACTAAATGGGTTGGACCATCAGCCAACATGAAATACATACACCATTTTATAAAATTTTAAAGAAACAACGGATCATATACAACACTGTAGCACAAGAGAGAATGGAGAGAATGATATTATTTGGCATGCAAAACAAGGACTGAGACTATCTTAGATTGTTAGCCTCCCTGCCATTTTTAAATATCGCATTCCAATATGAAGATGGAACAGGCCCATGCATCAGAGATTTCATGAGTTTCATGACTGGGGCCCAGTAATTTTTGAACCAAACATCACTGGATCATATGGTTACAGGAAGGCCAGACATCCTAGAGTTTATGACCGTTAATCCATATGATGTAACCCGTGTTGTGCAATTCAAACAAGTCAGACTGCATATTGCATACTACATAAGGATTGAACACATATCATCCTGTTCATTACTTTTTCCTTTGTCTAGCCAAATTTAAACAAAGCCAGATAGCATCAACATACCTATTACCTAGTGGTTGTAATAATAAGACCACAGCTGATCTACAACTTAGTCATTACTAATATTACAACGACAAGCATGACACTGTCAACAGGTGAATTGGTCTTGATAGAACCCAAAAAGTTAAATCCATCTAAATGTGTCAGCCTACTTAACTCTTCTCTAAAACAAGAATGGCACATATCCCACGATTTTGTTGCAACCTACTGTTCTTTCATAATTGTATTGCATGTTCATTGATATCTAGCTAACTGAGAGAGAGAAAATTGATATCATAGTATAAAAAAGAAAAATGATTGATGCAATGCTAAAAGAGTGGGCATAGTGGCCAATATGACAGAGGTAATGGGAAGCAAGATGAAACACGAAGCTGTCAAGGCTTCAAGCATGAATAAAAAAAATGGCACATTTCCACAAAGTTAACTGACCAAAGCTAAGCAAGCAGAGGAGCATTTCCAACTGTATAGTTCAACAAAACAAAGAGACTAAACAGGGTGAAAAATGCAATAAATTACTTCTATAAAATTTCAATATGCCCTAACCTGAATTAAGTATAATACAAGATTACCTGAAAAGATCAGGTCCTCATGTTGGAAAATGAATATTATGCCACACAACTAACAACGTCATTTGTATAGTATGCCATACTGTATCGAACTAGACGGTATAGGATATATTGTACCATACCAATTTCGTATCAGTATACGGTAGAAGGGGTGTGCCCTGTAACAGTTTGATATCAGCATACAGTACGGGAGGCTTACCAACACTCGGTATGCCGGGAGCGGCGGCGCCGCGACCGTTCTGCGGCAACCCCGTGGCCGCTTGAGCGGCCGCCGATCTCGCTCAACCGCTGCGGGAATCGCGGCGGTGAGCCATTTGGATCTTCCTTTAAATCGCTCCTCCTTTGTGATTGTTCCACCACCAAGCCTCTCCTCCCTCTTCTCCCTTTCCTCCTCCTCCTTCCCCACCTCCGGCCACCGCCTTGAGATCCGACGAGCTCTCTTTCCTCTCCTCTGATTTCCATCACCAGAATCGCCGAGATTCAAGCTTTCTTCTCCGAGCTTCTTCCTCTGGGATTTCTCGCCGGAAACGCCGCCGGAACGTCGCCGGACTGAGGTGAGCGTCGCTTGCCTTCCTCTTCTTCTTTTTCTATGTCTATACGTTGTCCTTTCTTGGGATTGAGCCGGCTGGTAACCGGGATTCATCCAACAACAGAGCACCTGATTCGGCTTCTTCTTCTTCCGAGCTCCGCCGCAGCTAGCCGCCGGACCGAGACGCCCACGGTCGAGATCCTCCCCTCCGTCGACGTGCCGGTGAGCCACCTTCCCTTTGTTCCATTTCTGGTTAAATCGATTCAAGCTTTTCCTTTTCCCTGTTCCGGATCCAAACCGAGGATGTCCTCGGTTTTTTTCTTCACGGCCGAGCCACCGCGGCATCGTGCCGCAGGCCGCAGCCACCTCGCCACCGGCCACGCCTCCACGAAGCACTGGCCGGGCCATCGCCAGGCCATCGGCCTCCCCTTCCTCTCCCTTCTTCCTCTCCTCCCTCTCTTCTTTCCTTTCCCTTCCTCCTTGTCTCTTGGCCATCGGGAGGAAGAAAGCTCTTTGGGCCGTGATTGGGCCCTATTCATTGCGCCATATTACTTGTGGGCTGAATCCATCCATCATGGGCCGAGTTGGGCCCTATCCATCCGTTGTGGGCCATAGTCATCTTGGGCCTTATCCAATCAAGTTGGGTCGCACCATTGTGGGCCAAATTTAGGCCTAATTTAGACATTTTGGGCCATATTGGGCCATCCCCATCGTGGGCCAAACTTAGGCCCAGTTCAGACATTTTGGGCTCTATTGGACTATGCCCATTATGGGCTCATCCTGTTCACCATTGTGGGCCATATTATATTCATCATTTTGGGTCGTGATAATTCATTTTGAGCCCTACTCATCTATTATGGGCTATATTCCTGTTGGGCCCTATTCATCCATTGTTGGTCGAATATGTTCATTTTGTACCAGATACATTGATTGATCCAAGTCAATCCGGGCGAAATACCTCTTTTTCGATTTTGGTCAAACTGAACTGAATAAGCCAAGCCTCTGATTGGACCTAACTAAGTAGATCAAGCCCAAAAGCTCAATTAGCCTTAAATTGTGTATTTCTTTCTCTCTCTAAGCAAGCCCACGTTCTGACTCGATCCAGACTTTTTCTCTAATAGTTGATCCGAACAATTCAGACTAAGCCCAGACCAAGATCAGACCAAATTTAGACTCGAGCTAAGATTATCTCTCCTCCTGTTTCTCTCTCTAAACAAGCTCGAGGATCCTAGTCTAAGCGATGTCCTTCTTGTAACTTGGATCTAAGTTAAACCAGTTTGAAAACTTAACCACCTCGGTACTCGGGCGGTAGATCAGCCATTACTTCAGCCCCAACTAGATTTGACCACTTTTGATCTTCACCTCTGACCTGTTAAATCCTCCTTGCTCGGACCAAACTGATCTGGGGGCATGAGACCATAGCTTTTAATTTTGACTTCTGTAATTATATTAAAATAAATAATATTTTAATGATATTAAATAGGTGTATCTGACATGTTTGCCTGAACTGGGATTTAAAGCAAAAAGATGTAACTTAATGCTTCAAAGTGCATTTTTCTAAATTATTTGGTAAAATAATTATTAGTAGATTAAATTTTGAAATATGTTTTGTATTTAGTAAAATGGGTCAGGCATATTAAATATTATTTGAAAATTATGTTATATGCTCTGAAATCCGTAAACTATGATTGGACAATTTATGAAATCTGTTTATATATATATATAAATATATATATATATATATATATATATATATATATTCTCAGCATGGCTATGATTTGTTCTGTTCTGGCCTCGCCAATGAGGATTATTTGTTGGACCTGTCGACTTGTAATCCGTGAAAAACCGGTTTCGACACCGTACCACCGGTGATTAGAATAGTGGTATTTAAACACCGTACCACTGGTGATTATAATAGTGGTATTTGGACACCGTACCATCGGTGCTTAATAATAGTGGTGTTTGGCACTTTATGCAATCCATACCATTGGGTTACGTAGCCATAGCCTATTATGTTGGGATTCTGGTATCAGAGTTTTTTGTAAAAAATGAAAATAAGTTTTGAAAAGAGAAAAATGATGTTATTTATGATTTATTTTCAGTCATTATTTTGTATTTTGATCTGATATGCTTTAATCCCACTCTGGGATATTTTGTTGCTTATTGGGCTAGTGTAGCTCATTATCTTATTTTCTCTGTTTTTCAGATCTAGAGGCTTGATCGCACGGGATTGGGGAGTGCGCTAGACTTTTCGATTATTTCTTCAGTTATTGGCATTTTAGTTAGATTAGCTTAGACATTTGAATTATGTTGGTATATGCTATTTTGAAATTTTGTAATACTGCTTATGAATAACTTAAATATTTATGTCAATTTTAAGCGTTTGTATTTGCTTTGATATGATATGCTGCCTTGCACGCCCGTGCGGCCCACCGTGCGGGCGTGCGGCGTCTGCCGCGCTCTGGGCTCGGGGCGTGACACATGTGAGGAGAAAAAGAGAATACATTGAAAATTTTCTGCAGAATGATCAAGTATATGTTAATAACATATTATCTGCATATGATTATGTTCTTATACATCATTTCTTTCCCCCTACCAAGGAATTATAGGAGTGAAATACTAGACACAAAAAAGAATTTCAGACAAATGAATCATTAGACATGTACCTCCACTTAATTTCAATTAGACTTGGGCCGAACAGCCTGCCCGGCTTTTGGATGGACCTGGACCAAAATTTTTAAGTCCGGCAGGCAGGGTCGGGCCTACAAAATAAGCCCATATGTTAAATAGTCTGGACTTGGGTTTAGACATTAAAGCCCGCCCTGAGCTCGGGCCGACCCAATTCACTCATTCATTCAATCAATCAATCAACCAACCAACCAACCAATAACTATCCCTGTCTCTCCATATATAAACCTAGGTCAACTTATTATATAAACCTAGGCTAACTTAGAGCCAGCTCACTTGGCCGGTTCACCTATCGCCACTTATTACATATTGGGAAGGAGAGTGCTGGTTCTTCTCTCCTCCTCGAGAAGAACTTGTCCTCTTCCTCTTCTCCAATTGTAGCCGCCAGTTGCCCCTCTCCTCTTCTTCACTCGTCATAGTCGTGGGGGCCACTCCTCTCTTCTTCTTCTCCTGTTCAACCCCTCTCCCTTATCCAACCCTAACTCCAGCGTATTAGTTGCCACCATGATCACAGTAGCACCGCTCCTCAATGCAGCAAAGATCTCCTACGAAACCCCATTCGATGGCAGTTTTTGTAGCTGTTCCCATCATCTAAAACAGATGGAGAAGTGGAATACCGCAACAAGGCCTCCTTCTTCTCTCCCCCTCAACCACAGCATGGCCTTCCTCTCCTCCAATCATTGTCGGCAGCTTCCCTCCAATGGTGAGACACCGTCAATCACAGCCCTACCAATTCCTATCAAATATTAAATTTTTTAACATTTTTTTAAACTAGAGAAAAGGGTCCAAAAAGCCCGAGGCCCAACCCAAAGCCTCAAAACTTAAAACCCGAGAAAGTAGCGAGCTCCAGCTTGGGAAGTAGGCCCCAATGTCGGGCGCTAAAAACCACCTTTTAGCGACATTTTTTAAAAGCGTCAGCAATTTTTTTTTCCACTCTGACATAGCCGACGCTTTTAAAAGCATCAGAAGGAAAATTACCGACGCTTATAAGCGTGCGTAAAAGTCTTAAAAAGCGTCGCCAAAGCTTGTTTTTCTTGTAGCGACACGATGGTTAACTGAATGGTGTCTAGGATCCATGATGGGTGCACTACGGATATGGATGTAGGGTAGTACCTTGGGTTTGGATCTAATATATACGCCAAAACTCGAGTGTGTTGTTCCTCTTGTTTACCTTTCGCAGCACCAACGTGACAAACTGACCGTAGGCTATTTGAATAATGAAATATTAATCATAGGACAGTTGAAGCGTTAGCTTCTTAAACATCTAAGCGATATCTTGCCGTTTAAATCAGACCACCTTTTGTTTTAAAGAGTCAAATTTCAGCCGAGGATCACTTGGGCAATGAGTATACGTACCATATGATGCTCCCAGTCATTGTCCATCCGAAATAACCCCAGAATTACATCGATAGTGATCCAGAGCCTAGAAGCATCGAAGCACACAAGTTGCTAAAGTTCCTTAATTATCGAACCCATCTTGTAACTGCTCTCCTGATCATGATCTTTGCGACGCCTCCAATCATAACAGAAAAAGAATACGTTAATTGCTTTAACTTATCACATTTCGACCCACCCCCTAGGTTAATTCTAAGCAAAGGAGCTAAAGCCACAGTATGTCATTAAGTTATTTGATGAGAGAGCATAAAATTTGATGTAGTGTGGCTTGCACTGTCCTTCATCCATATGGTCTACCGTAAACCTTCATTTGCCCCAACCTTTTTTGATCGAAAAACTAACATGAATACTATGCGATTCCTTGTGCATCCGGCATGACTAGAGGCTTACCTACATACATTATGAGCTACGCGCCTGCAAGTTCCATCAATTTCTTTTTTTTTTTTTTTTGGTTTGTTATATTACAAAGTTGTCCTGATTTATTTTGCTTCAGTCCTTTGTGAGTGAGGAATTTCGCATGCCTTCAATTTATTAGCACTCAAGAGACATTTTCAGACCTTCATGGGTGGAAATTAGAAGAAGATAAGAGAAAGTGAAAATAATCAAAGAAAGCATTAATGTAGCAATAATGGTAGCGATAGCATTGCTAAATTTTATTGCCTCGGTGTACTGGAGATTCAAAGCATGGCTATTCAGAACCATGCGACAGCAAGGGCGGAACTAACAATTTCCGTCTCCAAACCCGATCATTCTGTTTTGAATATCGTAAACTACCTCCTTCCGAATTTGCTGGAAGGTGCCCAATATGTCTCCTCCGTCGGTTTTAGCCTCAACAAACGGAAGACAGTAGTAGAGTTTGTTGTTTGTCAGGCTGCTTGTCCGTTCTCTGAGTCATCGGAACAGCAACTCCTCCTTCAAACTGAAGTTCGATGGTCGGAAGGGACGACTCCTTGACATCAGCGGAATCATAGCATATGTCGTAATAGGCTACAGAAACTACTTTGTATTTCGACGACATTGCCCTTCGATAGATGCTGGTGAAGGTCGTATATACATTTCGTGACAGAATGGTCGCTTGGGTGCCTGAGTCGATCCCCATCTTTTGGGGCTGGTTTACCTTCAGCTTTCGTCTTCCCACCCTAATCTCAGTCAGAGTGATGAGGAAATGCCCTTCCTCATCGATCGTCATTGGCGTAAACTTGATGTTCGAGGACGAGCTTCCTCGGTCACCCAGCGCCAAGTAGCCGCGCGACGTTGGCATCGGAAGGCAGTAGGAGAAAATCGGACCGTATCTCGGTGTCTGGGACAGCAGCGATTCGGGGCCCCCTCCAAGACCCAGGATTCCAGCGTATGCATCCCATCTCCTTCCTTTTTGAAAGACCCCGCACCCAAACTGGAATCCTGGAATCACGTCCGCCGATCCGAGAGTGAGGGTCTCGCTGGACCAGGTTCCTTCAGAAAAATCGCCGTCCTCGTACGGGATTTTATATTTGCAGTAACGTCCTTGTCGGGTCCAGCCGCTACGGTACGAAAGGTCGCGGCAAGGTTGGGAGGCGAAAGGTATCGCACGGTACGTGGAGGACCGAGCCGACTCGAATTTTGGATCTACTTGGTCGTAGCACTTCCTGCAAGGCTCGCACTGGACCCAAGTAAGGCTGCTGCCGGTGTCGAACATCACGTGAAAATCCTTTTTGGGAGTGCCCAGCCCAATGACGACGAGGTAGTTGCGCTCTCGGGAAAGTCTGGAGTCAGTTCCAAGCGTCAACTTATCGTCAAGGTAATGCCGGTCGAGCTCGCTGGTGAAGTTGAGACGCAGCTTCTGGGGAGCACAAGGGCTTAGCCGATGGATTATCGGCAAGCCGCGGGTGATGTTCCCGCCGGAAGAGCAGCTGTAGTTGCTCCAGGAACCCAGGACGTCGAACTCGTGAAGCCCTACGGCATTGCCATGGGCATACCGGAAAACGAAAGCGATGAGACAGATGAAGTATAGGTTGGTAAGAGGGGAAGCCATGATGGACGAAGAGCAAAGAGTTTCCAGAGGAGAAAACTCGGTGGGCGATGAAGATCAAGACGTTTGCCGTATTTATAGACGGGGTGCTCATGTCACGAAGGAGATCATGTTCTCGTCGTGAGGTTGCATGTGCTCCATGGTAGACTCTGAGGAAGAAGTCATCTTGCGGACCCCTGTTGCATGTGCTGGTCCTTCTAGTCCATTTCCATAGAAAGAACCTTGATGCTTTCTCCACCTTAGAATAGAACGGGTCCAAATTTAGGACCCGACCCGGCTCCGTGGGTCCTAAAATTCGGGTCGGATCGGGTCATATGCGGGTCGGGTCGGGTCGGGTCACGGGTCGACCCGACCCATTTGTAGCCCTAGCTTTGACTCCTTCCCACACGCCATGGAACATAAATAAAAGGACTCCAAACTTATGAAGACTTCTCCAACACGCCATATCACAAAATAAACTAGACTCAAACCAATCTAGGACTCCTCAACGCCATGGACTCAATGTGTCTTGGGCGTTGAACACACGAACTCAAAGGGGACTTGACATGCCCCACAAATTGGACTCGATCCTTAAACACAAATCAGCAAATTACAAACCCAAATTAAGGACCCAATGTAACTAGGTGCTGAAAATATTAGACCCATTGTGTTTCGGACAGATCCAAGCGACGATCCAAACACAACGCACATCTAGGATGACTCGGGCTCCTACTCCTGCATCAATTTCTTTTTCTGGAACTGAGAGGATGCCTCGCAGTACTGGTTTGTTCCGTGAGAATTCAGGGTTACATGGGAGAATGCAGTGAGGATGTTCCCTGTGGATGGTGCAGCAAAATCAGGTCTGGGTGTGATCGGCAATGGCAAAACCCATAGGGTTGGGCTGGCTCGTGAGCTTCTTGATTTAGCCTCCATTTTACACAGATCAAACTTAATTGGTTGGTACAAGGCTGGGTTAAGCGAAGCGTAGGTGTAAACGTTGCCTTGGATCCACCGGCCCACGGTGAGCTAGATAAGTACATAGCCCCATCACTTGGATATAACTACATGTACACCAAACGTTACAACACATGAAAATAAAAATAAAAATAAGAAAACAAGTTACTCCAATAAATCTTCCCTTCTTTCTCCTGTAATTTCTTTTTATAATATTCAATAGAAGCTGGGTGGCTATTTCTGCCTCCCCTTTCATTCAAAAAAATAAAATAAAATAAAATAAACATAAGGTAGCAATTTTGGTCCGGCATTTAGAACTGTAGGAAAACATGTTACTTTTCTCAAGGGAAATATAAAGCAAAGGAAAAAGAGTCGTCAATAATCCAATGAGAAGGATTTGCTTTGAAGTAAAATCGGGCCTAAGTCTCCCTAAGGCCCAAGGAATCTCAATAGATGAAACTATCCTGGGTTCAAAGTGAGATATTTCTCAATCTTTTCCCCTAGCTCTGGGCCGATCTATTTGGGTTTGTTGGTACCGAGCTGGGCCCCTTCTCTGTCCAATGTAACCCTTTTTTTCTTTTGTTTCCCCCCCCCCTTTTTTTTCTTTGCTTCCAGCATAATACTCGCTGTTGCTACTTCTAGGGTACGTTTGGTTTATGATCGAAATCATAATTGGAAATGGATTGGAATAAGAATTGCAATGACTATTTTCCCCGATGCATTGGTTCGTTTCTGAAGTCGGAATCGAAATGGCCAATTTTGGGATACTTTTGGAAAATCAATTAAAAAAAGAGATATTTTTAATGGAATGTGATTTGAATACCGAGGAAAGAGCTAGGATTGAGTTTTGTGAATTGGGGCATTCCTATTTTTCCTTGAATAGGAAAGAGAAAGAAATTCCCTCTAATCAAACTATTGGAGTAGAAGTCACTCATTGTCATTTCTATTGTAAAGCCCAACTTCTCCATATCAAATATATCCCTGGCAACACTACTACTACTACTACTACTACTACTACTACTTTGGTTAATTTTGATTGGATGCCATGATGTTTCTTTTCATTCTCTTCCTTCAGTCAACAAAATCTATGCTATGACTTTTGATCTTATTATGTTTTCCCTAACTCTTCACATTTTAATTTGTAATCCACTAATCAACAATACTTGTAAATAATTTCCTTTCAACAAACTTAAGTAGATGCATAGCCATTTAGAATCCATACGCAATCTTCGGTACATACCACAAACATTTTCGTAGTTTGTCGTAAGAAAGTGGGGAAAAAAAAGATAGAAAGCTACATATTGTAGATTACCACTAGATCTAATTAATCTAAGAACTTGTCCCCCGGATTTAAATTTAAATCTTTAGTGGCTACTAAATTTATTTTGTAAATTCCTCCCATATTTATAATATAGTATATATGCAGAAATATGTATTGCCATTAGATATAATCTAAGATTTAAACGTATATGCATGATTTTGGATCTCGTGCAGTGCGATTTTCATACCATGGAATTCTGTGCCTCTATGGATAGCTGCCACATCATCTATCTCGAAGACGGATGGCTCGCATTTGTCCTAAAAGATATCCATGCACTTTCTAGTGTAATACACAGCACATCAAGAGTTAAACAAGAGCCTCATATCTTCTTGACGGATGATATAGCAACTATGTATGATGGCACTCTACGGTGCAAAAATAGCACTGCAATGAATCCTGATTCTATAAATCGAGGGTATAAATCTCTTCCATTAGTAAAGTTATTAATGCATCCATAAGGATTTTCTGGATTTGAGTCGCTTAGTTACTAAGAAACCATCCGCTGTGCTCCAATTTTCGATCCAGTGAAATGTAATATGAGAAATACAACCCCTAGTCGCTAAGGAACCTACCACGTACTTCTCTCTCTCGAGATTTTTATTTAATGGTCCAAAGACAAATAGGGTCTGCACAGTCCAGCATTCACCATTTTTCCCAGTTAAGGTCGTGGCCCTAGTGCTCTCCCCTCTTTCTCCCGTAGAGGATCTTATCCTCTCCTCCTATCTTAATTCTCCTAGCTAACAAATTTGATCATGGAGACTACAGAGGTGATGAAAATGGCGTCGTCCTCCAAGCCAATGATAGGTGAAGGAGGAGATGGCCATCTTGCTGAAAAGAAGGAAGAGGAGAAGAGACGCATACTTCCAGCCGACATGCAGAGGGAAATCCTGTCGAGAACCCCCGCAAGGTCTCTCCTGAGATTCCGACCGGCGTGCAAGATCTGGTACGAACTCACGTACGATCCTGCCTTCATAGATTTGCACGTCGAGCGTGCCCATCTTCGAAAAATTTCTGGTGGTACCCCGCATCTCCTCGCCATATCTCAACGGATAGGAGGTGGTCATTTTGGTTTCTCCATCATCATACTAGACGAAACGATGACACCTATAACTAAGATATCATGTCTGGGATTAATAGATGAAAGATGTTTGAGACTGTACTTTGGAAGGAACAGATTTGCACGATCTACTCCACCATACCGCATGACACGTCCTTGCAATGGCTTGGTCTGTGTCTACAATTATTTTGGCGATGCACTCTTAGTCAATCCAATGACTGGTGAAGGGCTTCCTCTTCGACAGCATAGCGAGCCTGTGGAAAGCTATTATTGCTTCCAGAAGTGCTATATTGGATTTCATCCGGTGACCAAGGAATACAAGCTAGTCCGATTTCTAGATTCAGGGAGGGATTCTATGGCGGAGGTTTTTTATGAGGTTCTCACACTCGGCACCGGCATCTGGAGGCGGAGGCGGATTTACCATGGTGACAAAAACTTATCTGCTTGTAGTGAGGACTTCCTTTCTACTTATGAGTGGCATCAAACAAAAAAGATACTTGGTGATGGTATCAGTGCAAATGGAGTCGTGTATATTCTGAATCAGATTCACCGAAAAATTGGATTGTTCGATCTGAAAGAAGAGAAGTTCTCAACCGTGATCCCCTACCATGATTCAATCAGCGTGGATGAACATCGACCCAAACTAGTAGAGCTCGAAGGCGGCATTTGTTTGGTGGTTCGCTCATCCATCCCTCAGGAAATACTGGATATATGGATGTTAGAGGATGCTGCCGACCATGTCCGCTGGATACATAGATGTCGTGTAGCTCTGCATCATCAATTAATTGGGTCAAAGATCATACCCATCTTGATCCATCAGGGCGAGCTTTTGGTAGGGCACATGAATCGTGATTTTTACCATCTTAGTCGCATGAATTGTAATTTTCACTATCTTAGTCTTAGGAGCAACACGGAAAGCCCAAGAAAAGTCAACAATGAGCAGCTCCAGGATCTGCGTGTTGTGCATGCTTACGAGGGAAGTCTGGTCTCTTTTGGAGGTAAATCACTCCGTTCATATGATGATCAATTTAAGCATGCCGCGCTTTATCGGAGCCCATAAGTTTGTAGCCAAAGAACTCAGTGAATTTTCTAAAAGAGATGGTAATAGTTTTTACCTATTTTTTTTTTTTTTTTTTAGTTCAATAGTCCTAGTGTAGTTCCTTTTATTTTGATTGAGTTTCCTATTTCTGATGAAATTTTGCAAGGATTATCCATATAAAGCAACCCAGGATATTATTTGTAACAGATTTAATTTTTCGTGGAGTTTTCTTCCATTTTTCCACTTAGTGTTCTTTGTAGTTCTCTCTCCACATCATGTGGATGCAGTTACCATATTATACGGTTGAGAACAAGTTTGATAGAATTCGATTGTTTGTGCTTTCATATCCAAATTGGATCAAATTCGGATAGAAAATATGGTAACTGTATCTGGATTCAGATTTAGATCCAGTAAAAGATTATCTAAATTAAATTGCAAAACCTTGAATTTGAACTAGTGAGCTCCTGCTTGCCATTAACCTAGGATTCGAAGCAATGAGCTCTCACCTAAATGGAGGGCACCTATCTACCAGGCTACTACATGTATTTCTAGAATCTTCACATTGGTGGTGTTCTTGTTCATCTAAAATATCATGTCTGGATGAAACTTCAAATTTTACCTAAACTGATGTGGTATGAGGAAATTGTTGAACAATTAGTTTCAACTTTTTCGATGTAGAGAAATTTACGAATTCCAAATGTTCACATCATGAAGATTACTATGAACATCAGCCAGTTGTTTCGCGTGAAGAATTATGAAAAGATCCTAACTTTGTTTGGGTTACCTTTGGTGATTCTAAATTCATAGTTTTGTGGTGATTGATCAATGAACCAAGAGCCATTTAATTCTATATTGAAATCTAACCATGAGTCCGATATATAAAAGGAATAAATGCTCCCAAGGAGATTGCAAAAGAGACGATCGAGGTGGGAGAGAGATACTTTATATTGGTGATTTGTCGTACTTATTCAAATATATTCAAATCACTAAATAACCATTTCATATATTGTGATATTTCATATTTTAATTATGTTTTTTATAAAATGTAGATCCTTTTCTCTTTGATAAAAATGAAAAAAAAATTTATTTATGACATTTTCAAAACACTGTTGCTAACAATATTTTAAAATATTAATAATTTCTATGTATTCCAATAATTTTTATAATTTTTCATACCACCTCTCTAAAAATAGGTAACTGATATTTTTTTTATTTATGATATAATTAAAGATCTTTTTTCTAAGGGAAAGGGAGGCTATAAGCTGTGACCGTAATTTATTGAAATTTAAAAAAAGATGATATAGTCTACAAGGGGAATCAAGAGCACTAAACTGAGTAATGATAGTATTTGATGAAAAAAACCTATTAGTAAATATATGTTATATTTCTAAGTAAAATAATGTTAGTTTTAAATATTTTAACAAAAGCCCAGTTGGACTTGTGACCTGGACCTTTAAACAAGTCATTCTCCTTTTTAAAAAATTGAACCAGTTCAGAAAAGTAAAAGAGTCATCAATAATTAAATGAGAAGGATTGCTTTGAAGGAATATCGGGCCTAGGTCGCCCAAAACCCCAGGAAATCTCAATATATAAAATTATAATTAAGCTGGGTTCAAATTAGGATATTTCTCAATCTTTTCCCTTAGCTCTGGGCCAATCTGTTTGGGCTTGTTGGTACCGTGTTGGGCCGAACTGCCATGCCTAGGCATGTGACACGGGGGCACACTCCCTAGGGCAGAGCCCCTAAAAATATAATACCACCTCATCCGTAATCAATAATGATTTCAATTAATACCAAACAACAAAATTGTTCCAATTACAAAATTTGATCATCTAATCAGTATCAGTGATGCTCTATCTAATCATCCCCTCCACCTGTGATCTTAATCATCGCCATGCATAATACAATATGTAATTCTGAAAAAGAGAAAGAGAAAGAGATTGTGAGCTTTACAACTCAGTAAGTATCTCCACACCTCAACACCAACACAATAATAATATAAATTTAAAAACGGCAAGAAAACATTACACACATCATAAAATCACAAACCGACTATCAATAATGCTCGAATAATTAGTATAACTTTGTTCATCAAATATCAATAGAAATCCATCCACTCAAGAGGGATATAGCATATGATAACTCATAAATCTTCATTAATATTTTCATTTCTTTTATTTTCATTTCTTTTTAATCTAATCCGGATCAATTATCTTTTCGACTTTGGGCCAAATCTCAGACATATTTTCTAGCCTGCGATGGGGCCAGCCAAAGTATCACATTTCTAGCATGTGACAGAGCCTGCCAACTATGGTTTCACATTTCCAGCCTATGACAGGGCATGCCAAAGTATCATATTTCTAGCCTGTGACGGGGCCTACCATAATAACGACATAAGCACAAAGTCTTTGTTTATTCAATCCAATTTACATCCACACATAATTTTTTTTATTAATTTTTGGCTTAGGACTAACCACAGTCATATTTTCAGCCCGTGACAGGGTAACCAATATAGCATGATTACTTTGGAGCACCACATTTATAAGTCCGATAATGCAAATATAGGTTAAGCTTATATACACATCTATCATACCATCAATCACAAGCATACTTGATCAAAATATAATTTAAAACTATTTTTGCTTCTTACTTATCTTGATCATTAGCACATCATATACGTACTAAAATATTTATATCATACAGGTTGGTGTACAAAGGTTCTTATCTCTTTGCAGACAATCTAGGACACACTAATCACCTGCCTACTCTGTGATCTACGAACCGAAGTGCACAGAACCCTGCTCAACATCCTCTTGTCCAAAAGATTATTCTTCTACAAGACCAAATCAACATCTAAAATTATCTAAAGCATCCAACAATCCAGCCTCCTCTACTGATCCACTAAAGGGGTCCACCATAATGTAGCAACCCACGACTATCTAACAGCCCTCACAAACAATGATCTTCCTAGATCGAGCTAGAGAGAGAAAGTACCAACAAGAAGATAGAGAAACTAGAGTATAAGATCTTGTTGGGCCTATTTCTACCTAGATGATTGTAGCCGCATACAAAACTAGGGTTGACTATGAAAATAAATTTAGATAGAAAGATATACAAGGCCACCTAGGTGACAATGCCCAGTTATTTAAATCAGTCGATATAGTGTAACTCAATCCATCTGATCAAGAAACGCAAATCCAATCAAGATAATAGATCAGGGGTTATCAATTATAGGTCTATTGATGGCTGACAATAGTTAGGTGCAGGATAGCTAGGATCGACTAGGTAGCAGTATCTGACGATTTGGAATGGCTCGCTCTGGCCAATCAAGCCAATCAAATTACGAAAGATGAATCAAACCATGGTATAGGTAACACAATGATATTAATGCTGATAGAGTCCAATGGTGCTTGGTGATGGTCGAGGTAAAGCTAGCGCTATGGATGGTTGCAGCGATACACTACAACAAACTTGGACATTAGCGATGCTTTTTTTGGCTATTATTGACGCTTCTAAGTGTCGGTAGAAACCATCCCGATGTTTTCCAAAGCATCGGTAAAGCGTCGCCTATGCTACAGTGGAAAAAATATTTTTCGATGCTTCTAAAAGCGTCGTTAATTCCCGACGCTTTAAAGCGTCGCTCTTTACCGACGCTTTAAAGCATCGCGAATTACCATTTGCCAAGAAAATTACCATTTGCTGTCTGCATCTTCTCCTCCATTCAGAAATACAAACAACCTTCCTAATCGGTACCTTCATTCTATCCGTGCGGAGTGGTTGGGTTTGGCTATATAAACAGTTTTTTTTTCAGATCCGCCGACGTGGGACTAAAATGAGGTGGTTTTTTGGATTCTGACGACGCTTTTAACGACATTTTTAAGCGTCGTTATTTAACGACGCTAAAAAGCGTCGTTAAAAGAGTCGTCAATTACATATTAACTTCGACGATGCTTTTAAATGTCGTCATTAGTCGATGCTTTTAAAAAGCGTCGGCAAATGTTGACGGGGAAAAATTTTTGCCGACGCTTAGAATTGTCGGAAGTTTTCTTTTTTTGTGTAGTGATACTAGTCGAGAGCTCTTTACTGGGGTTAATCTAGGTCTGCATAAAAAACATCTAGGACCCTTTTGCTGGGTCCATAGTGTTGGGAATTGTATCCTAAATGTCAACCGTCAGCATGTTGATTGAATTTTGTAAATGAATTGAGAAATCAATAAAGTATTTTTTGGCATTATTCATCATTTTATATCTTCAAATGGACTCTTATATGATGAAGTCCTTAGGACTTATTAATGATAAAGGAGGATTTATCTTCGAGTCCTTAAACTAGTTCGCAACCAAATGATATGTTGTTACAAGGATGACAACATTATCGAGATTAGGTCGTTGTGTGACATATACGTTGGTTGTCCTCTTAACCAAGGAGTGTGGAGACACTGGTTTGCCACACAGGTGAAGTGTAGGAGTACATTTCAATGAACGTGACCAATTCCGGAATGCTCTACTGTCAAGAGATGTTCCGAGTGGATATGGGTATAAGTTTGGCCCTCTGATCTGAGACCGCAACCTGTGACTAGCAAGCAACTCATTGTAATTTGGTACCGGACTACCTGGATTTCTAATTCAGTGACGGAAGGTCACTGGGTGCAGTCAAGTACTTGCGTAGTCAGTTGTGAGTCGAGATGAAATTGACTCCTTCTGGAAACAGGAGATAATGTCTTGTGATTAATTTAGCAAAACCTTGGCCAGGATAATCCCAGTGAGGAGTCACGGGATATCTAAAGTTAATCACATAATGGATGTACTAATTATAGGGTTGACAGTGAGCTCTAAGTCATCCTGGAATTAGGAGTCAAAGGGATTGAATTATACAGTAACCATAGTTCAGGGTTCCATAATATTTGCTTCGCATATATTCGGCCTATCCGGACATCGGATACCATTGCTAGATGGTCACATCGATTAGTGTAGGAAGTCGTTCCTATACTACCGGCTTAGGTTCGAACCTATAAGGTCACACGCATAGAAGATTCCTGATTGATCAAGAAGGCTGATGAATGATTAAGAATCATTCAGGGATAATTTGGTCAATTCGATTGGCAAATTATATTATAAAATAATTAAAGTAATTATCGGAGGATTAATTAGTAATTAGATTGCTAACGAACTCAATTGGATTGAGTAATTAGACTAAGAATGAGCCAAATTGAATTAGATTCAATTCTGGGCTCAATCAGAATTTTTGACCTGATTGGATTAGGTCTGAATCAAGAGGACTTAGGTTGACCAAATTAAATTAGATTAAATTTGTGTTTAATTAGGGATTGACCTAATTGGATTAGGTTCAACCCATGGTAATTAGATCGTTCTAATTGTTAGGATTTAATTAAATTAAATGGATTTGATCTGAAACTGTTCGGATCTTGAAATCCACTTGTCACATATCCATGCATGGCGCCATAAATTGATTTTTAATATGATTAAAAATTAATTTAATTTATTTAATGGTGCCATGGGACACTTGGCAACATCAGGGACCTCTTTCATCATTAGATGGGTCAAAATTGAGAGATAAATTCATGAAAAGAATTGGATAAGATCAAATTCTCTCTCTTCATGACATATGTCATCCTTATCTTTATCTCACTTCTAATTAAGGTTGAATTTCGAATTTAATTACCAAAAAATCACCACGTGACCCTCTAATCTGATTGGGGGCATGGAAATTTCAAAATTGAAAGAGGAAAGTGGCAACATGATGAATGGTTTAGATTAGATCAAGCTTCATCATGTAATGGCACATGAACTTGAATTTTGAATTCAAAATTCAAAACTCCACAAAATCCTCCACAAATATAGAATGGTTGGCATGAAGTTAGAGGGGATAGCAACATTAAAAGGACCTCCATCAGCTGGTGGTCGAATTCAAGGAATAAAGAGAAAAAGAAGAAGAAAAAAGGGAAAAGAAAAGAGAGGAACCCTAGTTCATGCATGGAAAAATTCTGCATTCAATCTAGCCGACTTCTTCCTCCTCTAAGTCCATCACGCCGTTAGTGTTAGGGGTCCCTGATAAGAGTCTTTAGATCAGATCTAAGTCCTCTTCAATCCCTCCAAACCTTTCCTTCAAGTTCTTCCAAGAAGGCGGTTCAAAAGTTGATAGCGTTGAGAAGATCATATTTCAGCCTCAAGAAATTCTGCGCAAACTAGCACTTCCGTAGGATTGGATCTCTTCAGGAACTTCGCGTGTACTTCTCGTAGAGGCCATTCGTGTACATGGCTGCGAAGTCAAGGATCAGATCCACAACTTTCATCCATCATAAAAGGTATTAATCTTGCATTAATCATTTATTATGGTGTCAAGATCTAGGTTCGATTCCTGAGGTTTTACCCTCTTTTGGGGCTCCTCACGGAGATATCTCCAGAATCCATTCGATGGATATTCGGAGATTAATTGGAATAGAGTTTTCAAGTTTCAGATCTAATAGTTAATCATGCATGAAAGTTTTAGCATAATTGTTTAAACGATTCCGGCATAATCCTATGTGTTCTTAAGGTGCTGATTTCTAGATTTTATCTTGTAAGCATGCATGAATTAAATTATTTGATTCGGTTTTCCGCTGTATTTTTTAAAACTTAAAAAGAACTACGTATGGCTTGATCCCCCTTATGAAGGAGTACGTAGGCAACCCGATCAGGTTCAGCTATAGTTTAAAAAAAAAAATCAGCATGCTTAACACCGAAGAACCTAGAATTTACTTTCACATAGAACCACGCAAAGAGAGAAACATAAGAGATATACACAATCCAGGTAGAGAGAGAAAGTTTAGATAGAGAGAGAAAGTTCAGTAGGAAGAGAAAATCCTGTAGAGAGAGAAACTAAGAACCAAGAGAGATATAGAGAGAAGAGAGGAGAGCGAAAGAAGAGAGAGAGGGCTCTCTTCTTCTTTTTCCAAATAGGGGAGAGCTCAATCTCATCCTCTTCTTCTCGGATCAACGGGGGTGGCGGCCCAAGGTGGTCAAGCTCTAGCGACGGCGGCTTTCAGCAGCGGCACCACCGGCGACGGTGGTCGACTGGCGCAAAGAAGAGAAGAAGAGGTAGAAGACCATCAAAGAACTGATCACACTCGACATGAACTATGGCTAACTCCCCAACCGCCAGCCCCATGCTCTCAGGGGTCCTAGATGGCGGCAAAGCTTGGCCTCTTTCTGATAGCCGGAAGGGGCAGAATGAGAAAGAAAAAGGTGCTGGAACAAAGTACTTTATTTTTGGATGAAGGCCCGATGATTTGCCAACTTAATTCACCAAGCTACAACTTGTATTAAAGGGTGGCAAAATATGACCCGACCCGCCAACCCGACCCGTGTTCGACCCGCCATAAACAGGTTTGGGTTTGGCCTAAACAGGTTTGGGTCGTAAACAGGTCGACCCGTTTAACCTGTTTATTAATTGGGTCAGATACGGGTTTTAGATGTCTGACCCATTTAAACCGTTTAACCCGTTTAACTATTGGGCAGGTTAAACAGGTCTAAACAGGTTAAACGGGTTAAACAGGTTAAACAGGTCTAAACAGGTTAAACGGGTCTAAACAGGTCTAAACAGGTTAAACAGGTCTAAACAGGTTGAAACAAGTCAGGTTGGGTAGGTTAAACAGGTTGGGTTGGGCAGGTTAAACAGGTCTAAACAGGTTAAACGGGTCAGGTTGGGCAAGCAGCTGGTTAAACAGGTCGGGTCGAGTTGGGTAAACAGGTTACCTGTTTATTAAACAGGTTAAACGGGTCGGGTCGGGTTACCTGTTTAATAAACAGGTCAGGTTCAGGTTGTAATTTCTGACCTGTTTAATAAACAGGTCGGGTTCAGGTTTATGATTTTCTGACCCGACCTGCATGTGACCCGACCCGTTTATGACCCGACCCGACCCGATTGCCACCCCTACTTGTATTATAACAATTTAAGGTTTAGCGGCAATCTTTCAAAATCGCATAAATTATAGATTTATTTATTGGCGTATTAATTAAATGCCATAATAGTAGTTCAACACTTCAAATTGTATATCCTGGATTACAAATTTATAGCAGCATTTATAATAAAGTACCAGTAATTAAAAAATACTTAATGGAAGATAGTGGCATCTATACTTGCTAAAGAGCAATTGCTCTAGACAGCCACTGATTTAATCATAAGTGATTGCAAGTTATAAATTTATTACTCATCGAATAGAGACTTATTTCGTCTTTTCTCTAGAATACTCTAATATAGATGAGTGAGGAAGTGTCGTAAAACTCCTACCTTGAGGATAGTAGTTAATGAGTTGTAGGCCAGATACTAGCTCATGCCTTTTAGTAGCTAGCTTTGCTGATAGTAGCTCTCCTCTTCTCTTCTCTTACAATAGATAGGCGCTCTCTACAACCAATTTTGCTTAACAATAAAGGCATTCCTTGATCTACAACCATCCTTTATTGTCCAAGTAAAGTCATTAATTAATTTGATGCTCGAGGAATTGTCTGAAAATGAAGGGCATCATTTGCAGGTGGCCAAGCAAACATTTCTATGTGACGTTATTGGAGAAAGTCATAACAGCAAAAGCCATTGAAATTTATATTTTATTTATCAAAACAATAATGCAGCAGAAAAAAGATTAGAGCATCAATGTAGGCTGCCCACTTATTCTGATTCTTTAATAAAACACGGGAAGTATCTTACTTCCTTCATTACTTCTTTAGGAAAGCAGAAAAACAAAAAATAAACAGCAGATACCAAAGGGCTTTTGTTGGAGAGAAATATTTAGTGCTTTTGATGGAATATTGACAATTTTCCTGAACACTACAAATTATTAGTGTCGTGTGTCTCGGAAATCTTGTTTAAAAAAAGAATTAGAGAAGAGAATTATATTTCTACGTATTTATTACAATGTATAGGAGCAGCCTTTATATAGTATTAAGAGGCTGACGAAATTTATTAAGGCCGACTAATTAGTTTAGCACAATAAATCACAAATCAATCAAGGTCCTAATCAATCATATGATATTAACGTCCTCCCTCAAACTCAGGGTGGTAAAGTGGACACTAATTTGAATTTGGAAACAAGAGATCGAAAGATGCCAGAAGGATGAGTTTTGGTGAAGACGTTCGTAGTGAGGATAGATCTCAGAGAGAAGGCAATTGAAGCTCAATGACGCTCGTAGACGAAAGCACTATGAAGAAGAGCAAGAGACCTCAAACTGGATTATGAAGGAGCTGGGGGCAGCGAATAAAGCCAAAGATTGAGAAATGGGGCGGTGCCATGCAGATGTACGCCTTCATGATCGAGAGCATGACCGCACCTGCCAAGTTTACCTGCTAAATTTTGACGGTACGGTGTGGTGCGCTACTGCTGGGGTTTGGAGTGGGACTGCACCTGCCAAGTCTCCCGCCAAGCTTCTAACAGTACGGTTTGACATGCTGCTGTTGAAGAATGGAGCGGAACTGCGCCTGCAAAATTTATCTGCCAAGCTTCTGACGATATAGTTTGGTGCTGCTCATCACTGAGTGCTCAGGTCTGGTCTTCTCCCCTATTCTTCTTCCCATCGTCATTGAATCCCATTAGATTTCAGATTTCCTTCACGTGGGTGCGTTTCCTTCGTTTCCTTTTTCCCATGGGTGCTGTTCTTCACGTGAGTTCACGTGACTAGCTATATGACCCCCCGGTGCCTGGTTCACGTGGGTGTTATTTCTTCCTTCTCTCCCGTGGGTTCACTGTTCTTCCGGTAGCTCCCAAGCAAAGCGAAGAGGGGGCAGGCGAGCGAGCAAGAAAAGGAAAGGAGAAGATGCCTGTGAGGACCCGTGCGGGCGTGTGTTTAGTCCCACATCGGCTATTCGCTGGATAGATCTTGGGTACTTATACAGGATCAAGGAACCCAAATAATACCTTCCGGCTAGCCATTTTGGGTGAGATCCTGGGTTGTTACAAATGGTATCAGAGCGGACCCGGCTCATAACCTATGTGGACTAGGGGACACTGCAGCACGGATCTATTGGAGCTGACCACGGGCCAATCATGGTGTTTGTGATTAGATTTGAATAGATATGAACCCTTAGCCTGACGAGGACGTCAGGGCTTGAACGGAGGGAGTATGTGAGGACCCGTGCGGGCGTGTGTTTAGTCCCACATCGGTTATTCGCTGGGTAGATCTTGGGTACTTATACAGGATCAAGGAACCCAAATAATACCTTCCGGCTAGCCATTTTGGGTGAGATCCTGGGTTGTTACAATGCCCTGTCGCGCTCGGCTCCGCCTGCGCTCCGCCACTGAGACTTGACCTGCCGACCGTGGCCGTGCCCCGAGCGAGCGAGGAGAGAAGACCCCCAGCGTGCTCTGCCACCGCCGCCGCGCGCCCTCCCGTCCCGTCGCTCATCTCCACTTTCCTCACCAAAAAAAAAAAAACTCCGACTACATCCGGTCCGATCCGTCTGCGTCCCGTGGCGACTCGCGGCAGCACCCCAGTCCCGCCCTGGCAAGTCGCTAAGGTCAGAACAGAACTGCAAGGAATGAAAGGCTTCCTCAAAGATGCCGAGTCCATGAGTAGAGATTTAAGAAAGACATGATGAATCCGTTTGAGATGAGTGACTTGGGAATGATGCCCCACCGTAAACCTTCATTTGCCCCAACCTTTTTTGATCGAAAAACTAACATGACTATACGGTTCCTTGTGCATCCGGCATGACTAGAGGCTTATCTACATACATCATGAGCTACGCGCCCGCAAGTTCCATCAATTTTTTTTTTTTTTTTTGGTTTGTTATATTACAAAGTTCTCCTGATTTATTTTGCTTCAGTCCTTTGTGAGTGAAGAATTTCGCATGCTTTTCAATTTATTAGCACTCATGAGACATTTTCAGAACTTCATGGGTGGAAACTAGAAGAAGATAAGAAAACGTGAAAATAATCAAAGAAAGCATTAATGTAGCAATAATAGTAGCGATAGCATTGCTAAATTTTATTGCCTCAGTGTACTGGAGATTCAAAGCATGGCTATTCCGAACCATGCGGCAGCAAGAGCGGAACTAACAATTTCCGTCTCCAAAACCGATCATTCTGTTTTGGAGATCGTAAACTACCTCCTTTCGAATTTGCTGGAGCCTGGAAGGTGCCCAATATGCCTTCTCCGTTGGTGGTAGTAACCAACGGAAGGCAGTAGGGTTTGTTGTTGGATTTCAGTTTCATCGTTCTCTCGGTCATCGGGACAGCAGCAACTCCTTCAAAATGTAGTTCAATGGTAGGAAGGGACGACTCCTTGACATCAGCCGAATCATAGCATATGTCGTATATGTCTTCAGGAACTTCCCTGTATTTCGACGACATTGCTGATCGATAGATGTTCGTGAAGGGCGTATATACATTTTTAGTGACCGTGCTGTCAAAAAATGTAATTATATTATACACAAGCTGCTGTAAAGAAATGGTGATCGCATAATTGCTGTTATTTGGTTGCTATTGTTGTCTCTCTTTGTGCTTCCGAGCTCTATATCCTTCCGCGTCAAAAGACGATGGCTCGACCCCAAAAGTAGATAAAAATAGGTATAGAGGCAGGGCAGAGCCTACGATATGAGGCATCGATGATATAATTTGGATGGTGATTTGAAGTGCTTGGTCTCCATGTCTGAATTTATAAACAGCAGGTAGCTAATCTTTCCACAGTCAGTATCTTGTAAAGTAGTAGACCCCTCGAGGATGCACTTGCAGTGATTCTTAGTAACAAAAAGCAGCATGCAGCCACCTCCGGGATCCGGTTCCAACTCTAACGTGTGTATTCTTATTGGGCAAACGTCTCCCATGATTTTTGCTTTCTACCAACATTTATCGTCTTTCGTCACCAACTTTTCATCATGCTTGATAGCTTTTACGGCTAAGAAAGAACCAATGACATACAGCTACTCAGAAAGAATAGATTAAGAGATTTGAACTTCCCGTTTCCAGTATTGCTTTGATCTTAAAATTACACTGCTTGTGCCGATTACATGATGCATGTCACATCAACGCTTTTTATTTGTAGTACTGGATGATACTAAAAGGGTTTCTGGAATAAATGGTCGAAGACTTGGAATTGTGGGGATGAAATGCCCAATTCTAATCCATAGTATTTTCAAAACCAGAGGCTAGTGTATCCCGGATGTTTCTAGAAACCGGGTTGTATTTTTCAATTTTTTACCGCAACACCAAACGCAACATTGTCAGAAGATAAAATATTTTTAGTAATGGACACACAAACTGATATATATATATAGATATATATATATATATATGTATATATATGTATATATATATATACATATATATATATATATGTATATATATATATACATATATATATATATGTATATATATATATACATATATATATATATATGTATATATATATATACATATATATATATATGTATGTATATACACATATATATATATATACATATATATGTGTATATATATATATACATATATATGTATATATATACATATATATATATGTGTTGCTGGTGGTCCAAACCGAGAACGATTGACACGACGGTGTGAACGGGGTTCCGCCTGAGTTGTCTTGGTTGGTGCTGGTTGCGCTCCACCTTCCGCCAAGGAACCTGCAAACAAGCCTTGCACCACCACCAGGGTGGTGATGGCCCTCCGACGGTCAAGTCAGAGGAGATTGGAGGAGGAGAGATGATAATCACAAGTGGGAGAGAGTGCTCTGGGAGGTATTGCTTACCCCCCCCTTCTCCCCCCAGCCGCATATATACCTGGCTGGGAGGTCTCTCAGGGGGGTTTGTCGTCGTGGGGCACGATAGAATGGCCACTGACATGGCCGTTACGGGGCGTCGTGGAGCAGCGCCGGGTACGGTCATGGCAGGGCGTAGTGGAGCTCCGCTTTGTACGGTTGATACAGGAGATCGTGGGCAGCATCGGGTACAGCCGTTGCAGGGAGTAGTGGAGCAGGAGGCCGCGGCGTGCCTCTGGAGAATAGCCTGTCGTTATCAAAAGATCTCCGACTCGGGGTCGGAATGCTGGATCATAGGGCAGCCGACCCGGGGTCGGGCTGCGAAGCCGGGGAGGTCCGACTCGGGGTCGGAGTGCTGGATCATAGGGCAGCCGACCCGGGGTCGGGCTGCGAAGCCGGGGAGGTCCGACTCGGGGTCGGAGTGCTGGATCATAGGGCAGCCGACCCGGGGTCGGGCTGCGGAGCCGAGGAGGTCCGACTCGGGGTCGGAGTGCTGGATCATAGGGCAGCTGTAGCTTTCCTGGATACGCGTGCCGATCACGTGGGGCATGGCGGCTCAATTCCCCCATAACAGTAGCCCCCCGCTTCCGAGCCTGGAACCAGAAGGGGAACAGGTGAAGGGAGTGATGTTTCGAGATTGCCGCCATCCTTCGGAGAGGCGCGCGCGCTTCAAGCTTCCCGCCTTCTTTATGGCGTATGGCGGTTGCTGCTGACCTGGCAACCTGAGGATTTCGGCGGACATCCTTCCTTAATGGTGTCGATTCGCCTTTGGGGTGCGAGCGACCCTTCGGCGGCCAGGCGTCTTCTGGCGTCATCGAGGTGTCACTTGCCCTTTCGCCTATTTAATCGGGGGCCCTCCCCCGTCCGTCTTCTTCTTTACGGACATTTTCGAGTTTCTCCTTTGCGCTACCATTGTTGCCGCCGAAACGTTCGCTTGCTTTTCCTTTGACGCTCTCGGAGCCGTTCTTCCTCCTCTTCAAGTGAGTTTCCCACTCTTCTACTTTGAGCTCTTCATACTTTTTCTTTTTGTACTAGTGCACCCCAGTCGTTCCGGCCTTTCCCTCCTCCTTGACCCCGTCCTGACCGTAGATTGGCCATTAGGGATGGGCGAAGTGGGAGCAGATAGCATCAAGTCAAAACTGGTCGCCGAGGACTTAGACGGATTTGTGGCTCGGTACCACCTTCCCGAGGCATGCAATGTCACGCTCCCAGGGCCTGAGGAGAGGATGTCTCATCCTCCCCGAGGGAAGATCGCCATCAATGAGGGCATCCTCCAAGCCGGGTTCCGCTTTCCCCCTTCAGACCTAGTCTTACAGGTGCTCCGGGGTTTAGGAATGGCACCGACACAACTGGTGCCGAACTCGTGGCGTGCTCTGACGGTCTTCCAGGTTCTCTGTCGCTTGCATGCGATTCCCGCCACCTTGAACGTTTTCTGGGAGCTCTACGGCCTGAGCGGCCACCCCCAGGACAAAGGGTGGTGGTGCTTCGCAGCGCGGCGAGGGTGCGGCCTTGTCAAGGAGGGTCCTACCTCCATTCACCACTGGAAGGAGCGCTTCTTTTTCGTTGATGCAGACCCCTCCTGGGAAATCAGGGCAATCTGGGGGACGCCGGTGAAGTCCCCAATTGGCCTGTCGAAGTTGTCGAGGGAGGAATCCGAGGGCGTTGCCGCCTTGAAGGAGTTGGTCGCCGAGGGCCAGCTTCCCCCGGTGGGCCGCCTTATTTCTGAGGATACCTTGGTGAACGTCGGTTTGAGCTCGGTCCCCACCGACCGTGAGTCCGCCATCGTTTCTTTAGCTCTTTTCTTCTCTTTCGTTCCTTCTTCCTTTCGGTTTCTCTGTCCCTGACCATCCCGTCCTTCTTGCAGAGGTCGACGACGTCATGCGGTCGGTGAAGTCGAAGGCTGTTGGTAGGGCGTCCCTGCTGGAAGCAGTCCGGAGGAGGAAACGAGCTCCTCCGAGCGGGGCCCCACCGGCGAAGAAGTCCCGTAAGGAGATACCTCCGATGCCGACCGACGAGTCCGGGCCCACCGGTCAGGGAGATGTCGTGGGCACCGACCGGCAGCTGACGCTGTATCAGCCCTCCGGTGGTAAGGTTGCCGCTACTCCGGAGGTGCCATCTGAGCCTGCTCAAGACGGACGGGTCGGACGTGATCGGTCCCCAACCCGGCCTTCGACTCGGTCGGCTCCTGATGACTCGAGGAGGGACGCGCCGAGGCCCCGGCCGAGCGGGACCCTATCAATTCCTGGGGCGACCCCCGCCCCGAGCGCGATCAGCCGGACTCTTCCCCAGGCGATGGATAAGGGTAAGGCTGCAGAACCACCATCCGGCTCCGGGGAGAAATCGGGGTCTGCCTTCACTACCGATGGCGCCCGAAATCTCATCGAAACAGTGTTGCTGGAGAAGGACCGTCGGCGGGTCCGGGAGTTGGATGTCTCTGACGTCGGGGCCGCCAGCTGCGTCTGTCTCATGTCGGTGAGTGTTCTTCTGGCCGTCTTTCACCATTTATTGGCTCTGTTGTTCTCCGCCTGACTCCCTTATTTTTCCTATTTCTTAGCTCGCCCAGTACATGATCCGTCTGGAGGAGTGCTACAAGGAACAGGCGGGGCTTTTGGCGAAGGCCGAGGACCGGCTGAAAGCAATGGAAGAGGGAGGCCGGGCTGCGGCAGGCAGGACGACTGGGGACCTCGAGGCGAGGCTCCGGGAGGCCGAAGAGCGGGCACTCGGCTTCGCCGCCCTGGAGGAGCAACTGTCAGAGGCTCGGGAGCAACTCAAAGCCGCCTCGGGCCTCGAAAGCAGGGTCAAGAAGGCGGAGGAACGGGCTGAAAAGCAGTCCCGGAAGATCGCGGACTATCGAGAGCGGTGGGAGAAGGCCCAGCGGTCTGCCGACAACGCCTGCGACCGAATCCGCTCTTTTGAAGCCAAACTAGGCGAACTGGAGTCGGCCCTGGAGAAGTCATGCACGGACGTCCAAGAGCTCCGTTCGCGCCTGAAGGAAGCCGAGGCCGCTCGGGTTGCTACCGAGGCGAAGCATAAAGAGGCTCAGGCTGATCTGCTGAGGGTCTCCTCTGAGGCCGAAGGCCGGATTGTGGCGAAGGTCTTGGAGGCCAAGGCTCAGATTATGGAGCGAGCTGAGGCGGAGCTGGCCGAGAAGAGGACGGAAATCGGGCGTCAGGCGGTAGAGGCTTATCGCCAGTCCGCCGAGTTCGCCCATGATATGTCGGAGGCAGTGCGGACCTATCGCCAATCTGACGAGTTTGTCCATGACGCGTCGGACGCGGGGGCCGAAGCCTTCACCTTGGGCTTCGAGGAGGGCCTGGCAAGGGTGTCGGCTAAGTATCCCGAAGTTGACCTGAGCGAGATCTCCCTCCTGGACTCCTCTCCGGCGCCATCGCCTGCTGGTTCTCCTGCTGCTTCCCTACCTCCCGCGGACGAGCCCGGCGTTCCCGACCCGGGAGTTCCTCCAAGCTGACCTCTTGTACCTTTCATTGTCTTTTTTATTTTTGTATGTCGGCGTTTTGCCCAATTGTATGGGCCTCGGCCCTGAAAATTAATGCACGTTGAATATTTCTTCATCTCGCCCTCGTCCTCTTTTTTTTTTTTTTTTTTTTAGCTCTTGGTTGCTTCTTGTGACTTTTGATTCCCGAAGTTCTTCCGGCGCTAGGCCAGGCATCCGAGGGTTAAACCTCAGGAAACTCTTCCGGCGCTAAGCCAGGCATCCGAGGGTTAGGCCTCAGGAAATTCTTCCGGCGCTAAGCCAGGCATCCGAGGGTTAGGCCTCAGGAAATTCTTCCGGCGCTAAGCCAGGCATCCGAGGGTTAGGCCTTAGGAAATTCTTCCGGCGCTAAGCCAGGCATCCGAGGGTTAGGCCTCAGGAAACTCTTCCGGCGCTGAGCCAGGCATCCGAGGGTTAGGCCTCAGGAAACTCTTCCGGCGCTAGGCCAGGCATCCGAGGGTTAGGCCTCAGGAAATTCTTCCGGCGCTAAGCCAGGCATCCGAGGGTTAGGCCTCAGGAAATTCTTCCGGCGCTAAGCCAGGCATCCGAGGGTTAGGCCTCAGGAAATTCTTCCGGCGCTGAGCCAGGCATCCGAGGGTTAGGCCTCAGGAAATTCTTCCGGCGCTGAGCCAGGCATCCGAGGGTTAGGCCTCAGGAAACTCTTCCGGCGCTAGGCCAGGCATCCGAGGGTTAGGCCTCAGGAAATTCTTCCGGCGCTAAGCCAGGCATCCGAGGGTTAGGCCTCAGGAAATTCTTCCGGCGCTAAGCCAGGCATCCGAGGGTTAGGCCTCAGGAAATTCTTCCGGCGCTAAGCCAGGCATCCGAGGGTTAGGCCTCAGGAAATTCTTCCGGCGCTAGGCCAGGCATCCGAGGGTTAGGCCTCAGGAAATTCTTCCGGCGCTAAGCCAGGCATCCGAGGGTTAGGCCTCAGGAAATTCTTCCGGCGCTAAGCCAGGCATCCGAGGGTTAGGCCTCAGGAAATTCTTCCGGCGCTAAGCCAGGCATCCGAGGGTTAGGCCTCAGGAAATTCTTCCGGCGCTGAGCCAGGCATCCGAGGGTTAGGCCTCAGGCAACTCTTCCGGCGCTAGGCCAGGCATCCGAGGGTTAGTCCTCAGAAAATTCTTCCGGCGCTAAGCCAGGCATCCGAGGGTTAGGCCTCAGGAAATTCTTCCGCTCGCTGGTCGGCCAAGGCTGGCGCAAGCCGAAGCGACCGGTCGGGGCTTCCGGCTAGTCTGCTCCCGGGATGATCATCGGGTTAGCCAGGCATCTGAGGGTTGTCAAGCCTCAGGGAAATTCCGCTCGTTGGTCGGCCAAGGCTGGCGCAAGCCGAGGCGACCGGTCGGGGCTTCCGGCTAGTCTGCTCCCGGGATGATCATCGGGTTAGCCAGGCATCTGAGGGTTGTCAAGCCTCAGGGAAATTCCGCTCGTTGGTCGGCCAAGGCTGGCGCAAGCCGAGGCGACCGGTCGGGGCTTCCGGCTAGTCTGCTCCCGGGATGATCATCGGGTTAGCCAGGCATCCGAGGGCCGAGCCTCAGGGAAATTCCGCTCGTTGGTCGGCCAAGGCTGGCGCAAGCCGAGGCGACCGGTCGGGGCTTCCGGCTAGTCTGCTCCCGGGATGATCATCGGGTTAGCCAGGCATCTGAGGGTTGTCAAGCCTCAGGGAAATTCCGCTCGTTGGTCGGCCAAGGCTGGCGCAAGCCGAGGCGACCGGTCGGGGCTTCCGGCTAGTCTGCTCCCGGGATGATCATCGGGTTAGCCAGGCATCTGAGGGTTGTCAAGCCTCAGGGAAATTCCGCTCGTTGGTCGGCCAAAGCTGGCGCAAGCCGAGGCGACCGGTCGGGGCTTCCGGCTAGTCTGCTCCCGGGATGATCATCGGGTTAGCCAGGCATCCGAGGGCCGAGCCTCAGGGAAATTCCGCTCGTTGGTCGGCCAAGGCTGGCGCAAGCCGAGGCGACCGGTCGGGGCTTCCGGCTAGTCTGCTCCCGGGATGATCATCGGGTTAGCCAGGCATCTGAGGGTTGTCAAGCCTCAGGGAAATTCCGCTCGTTGGTCGGCCAAGGCTGGCGCAAGCCGAGGCGACCGGTCGGGGCTTCCGGCTAGTCTGCTCCCGGGATGATCATCGGGTTAGCCAGGCATCTGAGGGTTGTCAAGCCTCAGGGAAATTCCGCTCGTTGGTCGGCCAAGGCTGGCGCAAGCCGAGGCGACCGGTCGGGGCTTCCGGCTAGTCTGCTCCCGGGATGATCATCGGGTTAGCCAGGCATCTGAGGGTTGTCAAGCCTCAGGAAAATTCCGCTCGTTGGTCGGCCAAGGCTGGCGCAAGCCGAGGCGACCGGTCGGGGCTTCCGGCTAGTCTGCTCCCGGGATGATCATCGGGTTAGCCAGGCATCCGAGGGCCGAGCCTCAGGGAAATTCCGCTCGTTGGTCGGCCAAGGCTGGCGCAAGCCGAGGCGACCGGTCGGGGCTTCCGGCTAGTCTGCTCCCGGGATGATCATCGGGTTAGCCAGGCATCCGAGGGCCGAGCCTCGGGAGATTCCACTCGTTGGTCGGCCACTTGTCGCTCGCCGCCCATCGGGGTTTCTCTGTGCCCAGCCGCGACCGTGTTTCTCCTCTCCTCCAAGCGTTGCCTGGGGGGAACACTAGAAGGGTATTAAACGCTAATTAATGCGTTACCTGGGAAATCGGATCGCCAGTTGCTGCTGGTGAGGAGTGTTAGTTGAGCGGCCGCGATACGCGGGTTCTTCGAGGAGGATGCGGCCTGGGCGCGAGCGGAGACACGTGGACCTAGGGGTATACGTCACCCGGATCGTCCTGCACAAAGAATGCGATTTAAGGAGAATGACGCTTAGGAAATCGCGGGGAGATACGCCTCGGGAGCCGGAACGGCTCCGGATTCAGTGCGCCTGCATTTATTGGAGCCACCCGTATCGGAACTACCAGGGGGCCGCAGCTTGGCTATAAATACAGGTGCAGGTACGATGGAATTTGCCAAGCCGGAGCTGCAGGTTGCCATGGATCGCGGACCTCCTCCTTGGCATATGACTGAGAGACTCCCGTCGAAGGAAAGGGGAGGCGCTCCCCTTACAACTTCAGCCAACTAGCCGTTTCATCTGGGATCAACAAGGAGGGTCTCCCCGGCGGAACTCCGCTCTAGGCGTTTCATCCGGGATCACATCTCCCCTCCTTGAAGTTCAGCCTCTGGGTTGAGCTCTGCGCCGGACGCTCAATCCGGGACCGCGCCTCCATATACTCTTCCCCCTCGAATCCCTTCTCTTCCCTACCACTGGGGAAGATGGGAATATCCTTTGGAGGCGGCGTTCCCCTGGGGGCAGCGGGAGCTTCTTCTGCGGCGGCTCCTCCTCTTTTTGGTGAGGTGCTGGATGGCGCCTCCGGTTAGAAGCACCCACTTCTGGTGGGACTGCAGCCGCCCTGGGTTGAGGGTTTGGGTCCCCACCTCTTCTTTACTTTCTTTACTCCCTAATTCCCCTCTGGGAATTCCTTGTAATCACACGAGCACGCCACTGTAACCAGAAATTATTGAAATGAAAAGTATTGCACCTTTTTAAATTGTCTTTCTGGCCTTGTTGTTCTACTGGTAATACATCCGCAGGTTAGCGGAATTCCAGCCCCTTGGAATTTCTCGGCCATCTAGGGCTTCCAACTGGTAGGAGCCAGGTCGGTTTACCCAACGAACTTTATACGGGCCTTCCCAATTTGGCGCTAGCTTCCCACCTTCCGTAGGTTGAGATGCCTTAGCTCGCCTCAGCACCAGATCTCCAATTCTGAAAAGCTTCGGTCGGACTTTGGAGTTGTAATACCGGGCCACCCTCTGCTGATACATTGCCATCCGTACCTGAGCCATTTCCCTTGCCTCTTCCAAGAGATCCAAGTTCCCTCGGAGTTGCTCTGAATTGGCCTCGGGTCGGTGCGCGGCCACCCGAGGCGAGGGGAGTCCGAGCTCCACGGGGGCAACGGCTTCCGTGCCATAGGTTAGGCTGAAAGGCGTCTCTCCAGTAGGAGTCCGTTGTGTGGTCCGATACGCCCAAAGGACATTCTCGAGTTCCTCGACCCAAGCTTGCCCCGTCCGGCCGATCCGCGCTTTGATACCTTGGAGGATTGTCCGATTTGTGACCTCGGCCTCGCCGTTGGTTTGGGGATGCGACACGGATGTGAACCGATGCTCGATCCCGAATTCCTCGCAGAAGTCCCGGAAGTGCTTGTTATCAAACTGTCGACCGTTATCCGAGATGAGGACCCGAGGTACTCCAAATCGGACAATGATGTTCTTCTTCACGAACTTCCGGACTTGTGCCTCCGTGATGGTGGCCAGTGGCTCTGCCTCCACCCACTTGGTGAAGTAGTCGATGGCGACAATCAAAAATTTCCGCTGGGCCGAAGCGACGGGGAATGGTCCGAGGATATCCATTCCCCATTGTGCGAAGGGCCAGGGCGCGGTGATTGGCGCCAAGGGGACAGAGGGGACTCTCTGGACGTTGGCGTGGCGCTGGCAGGCGTCGCATTTCCGCACGTGGTCCTTCGAGTCCTCCATCAAGGTCGGCCAATAGTAGCCTTGCCTCATGATCTTATGCGCCAAGGACCTAGCCCCCAAGTGCGATCCGCAGATGCCTTCGTGGACTTCGCCGAGGGCGTAGGCCGCTTCCGCGGGGCGGAGGCACCTTAAGAGGGGGGCGGTAAACGAGGTCCGATACAGCCTCCCTTCATAAAGTACGTAGTGGGCGGACTTCTTTACAAGCCGCCGGGCCTGATCTTCGTCTTCAGGGAGGATTCCTTCGGCGAGGTAGGCGACGAGCGGGTCCATCCAAGACGGCTCCGGATCAATTGCCATCACCGCTCCAGCCCCGTCAATGCTCGGGGCATCCAGGGTCTCCAGGTAGATTGCCCTCGACAAGTTGTGCGCGTCTGCGTCCACTAGGCGGGACAACCTGTCGGCCCTGGCATTTTCGCTCCTCGGGACCTGCTGAATGTCAACACTGCCGAGGTCGGGAATGAGTGTTTGCACCTTCCGGACGTAGCTCTGCATGGTCGGGCTCCGCGCCTCGAACTCCCCTCGAACCTGCCCGACCACCAGCTGGGAGTCGGTGAAGACTTTCAGACGCCGGATGCCGAGCTCCTTGGCGAGTTTGAGTCCCGCGACTAGGGCCTCGTACTCCGCCTCATTGTTGGTCACTGGAAATCCGAACCTCAAGGCATACTCGGCTATCACTCCATCGGGATTGGTGAGGACCAGCCCAGCCCCTCCACCTTCAGGGTTCGACGATCCGTCAATGTGGAGCGTCCAGATCGGGAGATCGAGGCTGGGTGTCTCCGGCGGCTTAGGTTCCGCCTCCTGCACAGTGCACTCAGCGAGAAAGTCCGCGAGTACCTGGGCCTTGATGGCTGGTCGGGGCTGGTAGCGGATGTCGAACTCACCAAGTTCTACTGCCCACTTCACCAGCCGTCCCGCATTCTCTGGATTGCTGAGAATCTGCCGCAGTGGTTGATCGGTCAAAAGGGTGACAGAATGAGCCTGGAAATAGGGGCGAAGCCTCCTGGTCGCAGTCAGCAGCGCGAAGGCGATCTTCTCAGCCTTCGTGTACCGCGTCTCGGCATCCCGGAGGACTCGGCTGATGTAGTATACAGGCTTCTGAAGTCTTGCCTCTTCCCGAACCAGTACTGCGCTGACTGCGGTTGGGGAGACCGCCAGGTAAAGGTAGAGCATCTCCCCCTCTTGCGGCTTGGACAGCAGGGGAGGAGACGCCATGTACTCCTTGAGCTGGTCGAACGCCGCATGGCATTCGGCCGTCCAGAGGAAGTCTTTTGGGCGCTTCAACACCTTGAAGAATGGTTGGCAGCGTTCGGCCGACTTTGCCACAAATCGTCCGAGCGCGGCGACCCTTCCAGCGAGCTCCTGAACCTCCTTCACTTTGGTCGGAGGGGACATATCTTGGATGGCTTTGATCTTGTCCGGGTTGGCCTCGATCCCGCGCTGGTTGACAATGAAACCGAGGAACCTCCCGGCCGAAGCACCAAAAGCGCACTTCGCTGGGTTTAGCTTCATGCGAAACTTTCGCAAGGTGGTGAAAGTCTCCTCCAGATCTGCAATGTGCTGGTCTGCATGGCGGCTTTTTACCAGCATATCGTCCACGTACACCTCCATATTCCGGCCGATCTGCTCCTTGAAGATTTTATTGACGAGGCGCTGGTAAGTGGCGCCAGCGTTCTTCAGACCGAAGGGCATTACCTTGTAACAGTACAGCCCCCGGTCTGTTATGAAGGCAGTTTTCTCCTCGTCCTGTGGAGCCATCATTATTTGGTTGTAGCCGGAGAAGGCGTCCATAAAAGACAGTAGCTGATATCCGGAAGTCGCGTCGACCAGTTGGTCTATCCGTGGAAGCGGAAAGCTATCCTTGGGGCACGCCTTGTTCAGGTCGGTGTAGTCGACGCACATCCTCCACTTCCCGCTCGCCTTCCGGACAAGTACGACGTTTGCCAGCCACTCGGGGTAGCTCACCTCTCTTATGAAACCTGCCTCCAAGAGTTTGTCTACCTCCTGGTCGACCACCCGGATCCGATCCGGGGCACAGTGTCTCTTCTTTTGCTTTACTGGTCGGTGGGTCGGGTCGACGTTGAGGGCGTGAGAAACGACCTCCGGGTCGATCCCAGGTACATCGGCCGCCGACCAGGCAAACACATCTGCATTGGCTCGGAGGAATTCCACTAACCGGAGCCGAGCTTCCAAGTCGAGGTTGGCACCGACCCGGACCGTGCGGTCCGGGCGGTCTTCTTCGAGGGGAACTTCGATTACGCCCTCGGCCGGCTCCCCGTGCCGCAAGGCCACTTCGTCTCTGGCGTCAAGTGACTCGACGCTTAGGGCCTCCATGGGCTTCTTTCCTTTGAGAGTTGCTAGGAAACACTGCCGTGCGGTCGGCTGGTCACCTCGGACCTCTCCAATCCCGGCCGCTGTGGGGAACCGCATGAGCAAATGGTAGGTAGAAACCACCGCGCGAAGGGCGTTCAGTCCGGGTCGTCCGAGGATAGCGTTGTAGGCCGAGGGGACACGGACGACCAAGAACCCGAGCCGCACCGTGGCTTCTGCGGGTGCAATGCCCGCAGTCACAGGCAGCTCGATGACACCTTCGGCCGAGATAGCGTCTCCAGTGAATCCTACGAGGGGGGTGGATGTTTTGTGCAACAATTGTCGGGAAAAGCCCATCTTTTGGAAGGCCTCGTAATACAAAATATCAGCTGAGCTTCCACTATCCACAAGAACACGCCTTACATCATAGTCCGCCATAGTGAGAGAGATCACCATGGCGTCATCGTGGGGAGTCTGAACCCCCTTTACATCTTCATCACAAAAAGTGATTACATTTCCGACCCGCTGCCTCTTCGCGACGGCCACTCCTGATACTTCCGCCGAGCCCCCTGCGTTCCTCACGGTCCGAGAGCAGCCCCCAGTGATGGTGTGGATCACTCCCGCAACGGGTCGATTCTGCTCCCGAGGCTCCTGAGGGGCCGGGTCGGCTGGACGCGGGTCTGCGGGGGGACGTCGGTCGTTTACATATCGAC